>NC_084858.1:7691454-8001463 GCF_951802175.1 Populus nigra | reverse complement strand
TACTCTCACATATCCCACATTCCAACCTTAAAATATTTGTATAGGACCTAAGCTAAACTCGACCAGAGATTGAGCCTTTGAATATAATCGCAAAACTGTGTCAGTCTTCTTTCCACCTGTTAACATAATTGAGAAAAGCATTAGCAGGATTCTCTCTTGGTAGTGCACGGACACGTGTAGATCTCCTATGCACAGCTTCCTCCAATGCAATTTTGGTAGCCAAATCTTTTGATCTCTTCTGGAGTTCCAAGCTGGTAACAAGATTGAAGAAAAGTTTATAGGTTAGGCACAAATGAAGAAAGAAAAAAATTGCATGGCAGTGCTGTTAGCAAGCTAATTTCTTCAACATTAATGAACAAAAAGTCCTAAGCCTTACACAACATTGGCAGAAAGGGTCTAAAAAGCTATCTCATTCCATGGCATGTAATTCAGGAGTTCGAATTCAAAAAGAAAAGTCGCAGGCTATTTTTGTTCTGTTGCAAATTGGATATAGCACCATTCTTATGCAAGTGACTAAATATCAGCTACTATTCTATGACAATCAGTTGAAGAGCCGCAACAGGGACTGTTGGACCATTCAATAACGAGTGATCATAGGTTTCAACTAGGGACCATTTTCCAGATAAAAACAAAGATTGTTCTAAACGCATTCAACAATCACTCACCAAATTCTACTGTAGAATTTCTCCACCTGCTTTTGAAGAGCCCTCTCTCTCACACCCTTGGGGTTCAGTGAGCCCATCAATGCATCAATCTGTTCAAAAGTGCCCAGTCTGATTCCTTCAAATGGGAGAAAAGAAACGAAAACAAGAGTGGATGGATAAAAGTTATTCAGAGCCGCTACCTCTTCCTTGCAACAATAACAGCCCCAAAGCTTGGAGTCAGAACTCTCAACAAAAACCCTCCCATCACGCTTGAACCACCAATACCTGTTATAATCTCTGTCTTTACCCAGAGGGTTGGTATGCAGGATTCGTTTCTCTAGCTCACGTTCAAAATATGCTCTCTGTGGTATCATACAATGTCAAACCAAAAAAAGAAAAATGAGCACGGCGATATGAGCAAGCATAAACACATGCAGACATACACAAGGGACAAGGACAGTAAAAGATAAATAACCCTTCGCTCTTTGATGCTCCATGTTGATGCAGCAATTTTTTCATCCCTCAGCAGTAGCAATGCTTCTTTTTTGGTTAAATCTATCCCCTTTTCTGCTTGGCTTTCCATACCCATATTCTTCTTCTTGCCTGTTTTCTTTGATTCAATCTCCAAATGCCTCCTGTCACGGTCCAAATTGTAATAAGCATTAGCCATGTTTACAATTATTCTTGTGTCCATTTCCATGTGTAAGTGTGTGAGCTTGTGCACTGACATGCAAAAAAGAAAAAAATTGCAACCTGTTGTTTGATGCATGGTTTGGTCTGGTTGAAAAGGCTTCTCCCTTGTTTTTTGCAATCTGCCCGTTCTGACCACTGTGATTCCCATTTGACAACACAGGTTGATTGTTTCCTGTGCTATCCACACCATGCCCATTCGTTGCTCCATTATCAACAGACTTGGCCTTCAACCATTCTTTTTCTTCTCTTTTTTTCCTGCCCTCCTCCAGTGCTTCCCCTCTCTTCATTGATAAGAGTACCTGCCGCTCTTCAACATGCCCAGCCAACTTCTCCCTTGCGATATCTGTTTCAAGGACTTGATTAACCAATTCTCTTAAGATTCCTAATTTGACTTGAGCATCGAGAAGGCCATAGTGCCCCCGCTTAATTGTTGTTATGTGAGTGGATAAATCACCGATGTTGATGATCTCTAAGAAATCACACAGATAGTCTGTCCAATTAGTTAATGTTATCTGTTAGAAAACAAAAAAAACAAAAAACAGAGGTCATCAACAGCTAGCACAATGAAGGCGTGGTACAGAGAAGCTCCACAGAAGAACAAGGAGAAACAAAATTTTGTGGCTAATGAGGAAATCCAGTTTTAAACAGAATTAATTTCCAGAATAGCAAGGGAATTGCTGCACTTTACCTTCAATGCTCGGGTTCTTTTCTGAACAGCTGAAAAACATTCATCTTTCTCACTTTTTAGTAACCGAATAAGAGAAGAATGTGTTTCGACAATGAGATTCACATTGCTACCCTTACGGCAAATGGCATTTTCAAAATCTTCAAGAGAGAATGGCCACAAGTGCAACAGCTTACTAAAGGAGGATAAAAAATCCCAAACCATTAGAAGATCCCCAACACCATCCATTGGAACATTAAAGTCCCTAGAAGGCAAAGGGCGGACTGTAAAGACTGGATCATCTGTTTCAGGCTGCACCAAAAGATCATCAATTGGATACTTGATAGGCTCTTCCTTTTGATGATTATCTTCTGAAAGTTAAAATACAGCGATAAAAGAAATGGTCAAGTGATGATTTATTTGATATGCATGACCTTAAGGGAATTTTAACAGCAAGATTTCTGCTCAAGTTTCCTACCCTCAATAAAAGAGACAAAAAAATATATAAAAAATGCTTAAAAAATATAAATAGCATATTGTAGAATAAATAAAAGTCAGGCCAAATTTAAAAAAGAATTAGGTTGCTTCTGTTGAAGATTCTGAAGTAATTACGGCAGATTTGAAGCTGTTTTGTTGGGAGTAAAAACAGAAAGTCAGATATCCATTCCTATAAATCAGAACCTAGCAATAATACATATTTATGTGTAGTTAATAGCTGTCCTAATATAGATATGTAGATGCTGTATATATTCAACAATTCATTATGAAATAGAGTGAGAAGTCAGAATTTAACAACTCTCCATATGATATCAGAGCCTAAACTGAGCCTATCTTTTTTTTAGCCTATCTCTCTCTACATCAGAGTCTAAATCTGGGATTCCTCCTCTCCCATTCCCATCTGTCCTGACAATTCTAGTCACTTGCTCTAGTAGACCTGTCCAGATCTGAAAAAACATGTCTGAAACCACTACAAAAGAAACCCAAAAATCAGGGGAATTCCAGAGTTTACAGTCATCCTATAGACTGAATGGAAGAAACTATCTAAAGTGGTCACAGAAAGTAAAAACCTTTCTCAAAGGAAAGGGAAAGATTAATAATTTGATGGACAATCCTCCTAGTCCAGAAGACCCAAAGTTTACACTTTGGGATGAAGAAGACTCTATGATTATGTCATGGCTGTGGAACTCTATTATGCCAGAAGTTTGTGGGCCTTATATGTTTCTGGTTACAGCAAAAGACATATGGGATGCAGTGAGACAGACCTACTCTAAAGTGAAGGATGCTGCATTAATCTATGAGATTAAGATGAAGCTTTCAATGACCAAACAAGGTAATATGATGGTTATTGAATATTACAATATTATGAAAAGTTTCTGGTTGGAATTGGACTATTATCAGGATTTTAAGATGCAATGTAGTGAGGATGCTGTGATTTTAAAGAATTATGTAGAAAGAGAAAGGATCTTTGAATTTCTTGCAGGACTCAACATAGAATTTGATCAAATGCGAGTCCAAATACTTGGAAAGGAATCCCTACCCTCACTCAATGAGGTATTTTCAATAATAAGGGCTGAAGAAGGAAGGAGAACTGTGATGCTTGAGGTTCCAAATACTGAAGGTTCTGCTATGATGATAACTAATAGCAGAAACCTAAGTGATGCTAGCAGAAACCAAAGTGATGCCATGAATGGTGCAGAAGTGGTGAAGACTGAAGGGAGAAAATTCTTTAAGGATGATCAGTTTTGTAACTATTGCAAGAAAACAGGTCATACAAAGGAGACCTGCTGGAAACTCCATGGAAAACCACCAAGGATGGGGCGTAATGGAGGACAAAAATGGAACCATTCAAGAGGACATGCACACTTAACAAATTCAGAAGAGGCAGCACATGAGTCCAGCACCCTAGAGGTGAGAGAATTCAACAAAGAGGAGATTGAACGCCTAAGAACCTTACTCAACACAATGGAGAAACCATCTGGATCATGCTCTCTTGCTCAAAATGGTAAATTCCAATTTCTCATGTCTTTAGTGCCTCAAACAAGAACCATTCCAGCATCTAGGTCATTGACTCAGGTGCAACAGACCATATGACTTATTCTGCAAGTGCCTTCACATCATATCAACCCTGTCCTAGCAGTAAGAAAATCACAGTGGCTGATGGATCTCTAACCACAGTTGCAGGCCAGGGAACAATCCCTCTTAATCCTGAATTTACTCTTAAAAGAGTATTACATGTTCCTAATCTTACTGCAAATCTGTTGTCTATCCGAAAACTAATTAAAGACATAAATTGTAGTGTAACTTTCTTCTTTGATCACTGCATATTTCAGGACCTAGCTACGGGGAGGACGATTGGGCAAGCTAGAGTCAAGGATGGGCTGTACATGCTTGGAGTGCAAGGCAGCAGTAGTAACTCCCCTTCTCTATCATTCATTTCAGTTAATTCTAATAAAACTGATGTTTGGAATCATCATCATCATTTAGGACATCTATCATTTAAGACTCTTAGGAACATGTTTCCATCTTTATTTAAAAATCTTGATGTTGAACAATTTCATTGTGAAATCTGTGAATTTGCAAAGCATCATAGAGTGCCTTTTCCTATAAGTGATTCAAGATCTGTGTCTCCATTTACTATAATTCACTCGGATATATGGGGTCCATATAACATTCCTAATATTTCAGGAGCAAAAGGTTTTGTAACATTTATTGATGATTGCACCCGAATGACTTGGGTTTACCTTCTTAAAAGAAAATCTGATGTGAGTCATATCCTTCCAAACTTTACAAATATGATAAGGAATCAATTTGGGGTTAGCATTAAGGGTTTTAGAACTGATAATGCTAGGGACTACTTTAATCAGATTTTATCATCATACTTTGAAAAAGAAGGGATTATTCATCAATCATCTTGTGTTAATACTCCCCAACAAAATGGGTTGGCAGAAAGAAAAAATAGACATCTCCTTGAGACTACTCGAGCTCTACTTTTCTAGCATCAAGTTCCAAAAAATTATTGGGGAGAAGCAGTTTTAACCTCTACGTATTTGATAAATCGAATACCTTCAAGAGTTATTGGTTTCAAAAGTCCTTTAAACTATTTGTCAGAATTCTTTCCAAAGAATAATTTTTATTCTAAAATTCCCCCAAGGATCTTTGGGTGTGTCACCTATGTTCACATTCATAAACATCAACGAGACAAACTTGATGCTAGAGCTCTTAAGTGTGTTTTCATAGGATATATTCTATCACACAAAAAGGTTACAAATGTTATCATTCATCTTCAAAGAGATTTCTTGTGTCAAAGGATGTAAGTTTTAATGAAAATCAGTCTTTCTTCAACAAATCTTCTCTTCAGAGGGAGGAAAACAACACAGAAGATAAGACTAACAATGACTGACATTTTTTCATTCCAAATCCCATCTAGGCAGCAATCATCTCCCATTTCACCATCTTGTGAGTCTCCAAATATTACTCTGCAGGGAAAAACTACTGCTGACAGACCTCTTCAGGTATATAGAAGACGGATACAACCTGATTTGACTCTCTTGCAAGCCCAAGAATCCGAACCAGAGCAAGGTAATGAACTTTCTCATTCATCTCTACCTATTCCTGACCTTGATCAGCCAATTGCTATTAGAAAAGGAAGAAGAGAATGCACTAAGAATTCCTTATATCCTATAGCTAATTTTATGTCATTTCAAAAGTTCTCACCATCACACAAAGCCTCTCTCAAAAATAAACACCATACCTATCCCAAAAAACTTATATGAGGCTCTAGGAAATGAGAATTGAAAAACTGCCATGAGAGAAGAGATGAATGCACTAGAGAGGAATCAAACATGGGAAATAGTTGAGTTACCAAAAGAGAAGAAAACAGTAGGGTGTAAGTGGGTTTATGCCCTGAAATATAAAGCTGATGGCAGCCTAGAAAGGTATAAAGCCAGGCTAGTTGCAAAAGGATTTACACAAACATTTGGGATAGACTATCAAGAGACATTTGCTCCAGTTGCTAAGATGAACACCATTCGAATTCTGTTTTCTTTATCTGCTAATCTTGGATGGTGTATGCAGCAATATGATGTTAAGAATGCCTTCTTACATGGAGAGTTGGAAGAAGAAGTTTATATGGATCCACCACCAGGATTCAGTCACTCCCTTCTTCCCAACCAGGTCTGCAGACTAAAGAAGGCACTCTATGGCTTAAAACAGTCTCCTGGAGCCTGGTTTGAAAGGTTCACCAAAGCCATGGTTTTTATGAGATATCGGCAAAGCCAAGGAGATCATACTTTGTTCATCAAACACTCCATTTCAGGGGAAGTTACTATTCTGATTGTTTATGTTGATGACATTATAATAACAGGTGATGACTTTATGGAAAGAGATAAGTTGAGAAAGAGACTTTCAGCAGAATTTGAAATTAAGGAATTGGGGAAGTTGAAATACTTTCTTGGCATAGAAGTGGCACATTCAGAAAAGGGGATTTTTATCTCTCAACAGAAGTATATTCTTGACCTTCTAAAGGAAACAGGAATGGTTGACTGCAGACCATGTGAAACACCTATTGATCTAAAGCACAGACTTGAGAATGATGAGGAAGGAGCTACAACTGAAAAGGGTCAATACCAAAGGTTAGTTGGTAAGTTGATCTACTTAGCTCACACTCGTCCAGACATTGCTTATGCCGTGAGTGTGGTGAGTCAATTTATGCACAACCCGAAAGATTCACATCTCCAAGCAGTATATAGACTTCTCAGATACTTGAAGTCTACTCCTGGAAAATGAATTTTGTATAGAAATCATGGGAATTTGAACCTTGAATGCTATACAGATGCAGACTATGCTGGTGCATTAACAGATAGAAGATCAACATCAGGATATTGTACTCTACTGGGAGGAAATCTTGTGACATGGAGAAGCAAAAAACAAAGTGTTGTGTCAAGATCAAGTGCAGAAGCAGAATTCAGATCAATGGCCCTTGGAATTTGTGAGTTGCTATGGATGAAGATTATCCTAGAAGATTTAAGAATCAAGTGGGATGAACCAATGAAGTTGTACTGTGACAATAAGTCTGCCATTGCAAAAGCACACAATCCAGTACAACATGATAGAACTAAACATGTGGAGGTAGACAGACATTTCATCAAAGAAAAGTTAGAGAGTGGATTGATATGCACTCCTTATGTGCCTACCGGGGAACAACTTGTTGATATACTTACTAAAGGTGTTCAGAATCCTGTGTTCAAAAACACCTTAGACAAGCTGGGAATGAAAGATCTCTTCCATCCAGCTTGAGGGGGAGTGTTGAAGATTCTGAAGTAATTAAGGCAGATTTGAAACTGATTTGTTGGGAGTAAAAACAGAAAGTCAGATATCCTTTCCTATAAATCAGAACCTAGCAATAATACTTATTTATGTGTAGTTAATAGCTGTCCTAATATAGATATGTAGATGCTGTATATATTCAACAATTCATTATGAAATAGAGTGAGAAGTCAGAATTTAACAACTCTCCATAGCTTCTATATTTTTAACCTACCTTTCTTGGTGGCCTCAGCTTCCTCGGCTTCTACTTTTTTCTTCTTAAGTTTTCCAGAGTCTTTTACCTCCTGGACATGATGCATATAAGCCAACATGATATGTGATGAACTCGAAAGACCAAACAAATGTTACAGTATATTTACCATTGCATCTTTCTTTCTTTTATTATAAACTACTCCATCCTGAATGAAAACTTTGCCTTTTAGATCTTGCGGTGGATCCCTTGATATTTGATATTTTTCTGCCAGTTTATCATGAAGCACCCAAGGAAAACTTTGGCGTGTAGATTTCCGAATAAAAGGCTTCAAACTGTTCCTACTGAAAGGGGATTTCTTCCATATCAGATCATCTCGGTTCACTACTGCAGTTTCTGTAACTTTTTTATTCCTATCAAGCCATGCTACCTCATATTTTGTTTTAACAGAACTGTCCTCCAAAACCTTTAATATCTTGCAAGGGCAGAGATCACCTTTCTTTCTCTTTCCATGCAATTCTGCCCCTACAAACAAATGTTCCTGCAACTTTGCTGCTATCATGTCTGCAAGATCTTTTAACGAAAGCATACCTGAGAAACAATTGGCCTGTGAATACAGAAACATAGATTATGTGGATAAAAGTAAAAGCTGAACAGGCATTCAGAGAGACCCAAAGCCAATAGTTGGATTTACAATAAACAATAAGCATGCATACCACTTTTTGATTTTCTCTTACATGCAATTCAGATCATATTCAATGAAAAACTTCCATTTCAAATTTGTTCTATTGCACCAATACATTGAAAAGTGACAAACCACCTACTTTGAAAGGAAGGAACAAGATTATAATTGAGAGTAACAATAACTCGTATAAAAATTCTAAGTTTGTTGATGTGTACAGTACAATGATAAAAGTGCATATGAAAACAGATTTGTAATTACATATCTCGCCAAAAAGCTTATCCTTAGCCAAGCATTCATAGAATGAACTTTATGCAGACAACTATTTCCTTATTTCATTTAAACGGGGTTGGGTGGGCCATGGCGTGAGCAGCATGCTTTCTATAATGTGTATTTTTTTACTTCTAGCAATTTGATGACTTGAGCAAAGAGGTTAGTTCATTGGAAACAGTAAAGAATATCAAATAAGTATCATCATCTGCAAACACATGTTATATGCACCTCGGGAATGATGTAATGGAATCAAAGGTTACTGTCACATTATATTAAGTAATATTATGAAAATACTTGCATAGTATCAACTATGATGATGGATGATTTTTTAAGACACTCTATGACTAGTCTTGCAATTCAATGTGGAATAGCTTGTTTAGTAGAAAACTTAATCCATGCCGACAGTATACCAGCAGTTAGAATAATATGTTCCACATTGACTAGCTCTTACTCTACTCCGTGAAAAGTGGAGTAGAGAGCATTCAGAAAGAGAAGCGCAAGTTCAGGCATCAGCAATTCCCAGTTCAGGAATATGGGATAAATTAGTAGGACTGGATCAGTCATAATCATTCAAGAATATGAAGGCTACAACTTTAAATATCCCAGGATACTGCAACAACAATTTGAAAACATCAAATTCCAGGTCACACCATTTGGGTTCAGATTGACAAATATAGCAAATGAAGACCAAAATTGTCAACTTCCTCGAGTACTCTGATCAATGTAGCTATTGGCTTATTCAATTACATGCTACTAAAGGCAACCTACATATTGACCCAATCCACTGGTACATACGAGGAGATGAGTTAAAATATGCCTAAACCTCATCTCCATAAAATCTAGTAAAGATACCTGCTATGCAGGCTACTATATGCAACTTGGAGGCCTGCTTTGCAAGATGCAAAAATAAGATGTGCCACCAATGCTGCATTGTGCTATCAGATATGTCAAATTTAAGGTATTTTCAAAACTAGTATGAATACTTAAAAGTGTCCAGCACCAGCATCCACCCTCGCATTGTAATGAGAAGAATCACCATCTATCCCTTCTTGACCTCTGAGATGTCATGACATGAAAATAAGGGCTCTTTCCAAGTCAAGATGCCCAAGTTTTCCCTTAAAAGTTGAACTATTTGAGAAGAGAAGTTTATGCATTGAACCTTAAATGGTATATGAAATGTTGGCATTGCAGAAAATTAATTAAAATAAGACAAAATTATACATCATGTTACTGACATGCTGTCCAATGTGTCCACGTTCTTTTGGCAAGGTTTAGAGTTTTGAAGCAGGTAAACTGCCAAACTAGAGCTTTGAAACTGCCAAACTAGAGCTTTGAAATAATGGATTACGGTACATCATGGATTGCAATTGCAACCGTTTTCCCTTGGGTCTGTAACACTAGCCTTTCAACATATGAAAGTCACGCAGACTTTCAACAATCATAAAAGATTCAAACATATAATCTGCAAATAGGATTCTAAAACATTGTTGAACATAAAATTGTACAAATAAAGAAAAAATATGAATATCAGCTGATGCATATATGCACGTACCTATGTCTCCATATGTCAAACATGTCAACCTATATATCCGTTTCCACACGGATCAAGAAAAGGCATAATTGTACAGTAAATCATGTGCCAAATATTCAACATGGAGCATTTGGGGGTCCAAAAGAAATCCATATTGTATGAGCATCAGCAAAGTAATCAATTATTGTGCAGCAGATACAAAGGACAGAGAGGTAAGAGAACAGATCAATAGAAGTAAAAAAAAGAAAAAAAGATCCATATTAATACATCAGATAGTTAGTTCTTACTAAACTGAATGGTGCGCAGTGCAGGGGTCATGAGCTCTTTGGGTATCTCTGGAACCTTCTCAGCTGCATGTTTTTCAGAAACTAATGCCTCTTCATAAGTCAAGTTACCTTTTCCACTAACTTTACATGTCCAAAATCTTTGGCGATACAAGTTTATCCGGTTCAAATATACTCTGATTCAAGCTAAGGAAAAAAAAAAACCAACTGGCAGTGCATCTTAAATCATACAAGATTCCAATACCTAAAAGGCCTCCACCAAACAGAGTTTTGCTTGCTTCCATTAGAAGCAGTAGTTCTTCTAGATACTAGATTAGAGAAAATGGGTTAGCCTACCAAATCGAAATAATTCATTCAGCCATAAGAATTCAAACTAAAGAAATCTCAGTTGACCCTTTATCTTGTTCAAGGATACCCTAATCCAAACTAAGGAAAACAAACTACTAGTAGTATCCATTTGGCTGCAGAAAAGAAACAAGAAAACTAAAATAACAAAGATGTGGATTCTATTATCCAATATCCCGAAGAAGACCTCCACTAAACAGAGTTTTCTTGGGCCTATTAGAAACTGTAAAAATGAAATAACTCATAATGCAAATCCAATTAAAAATTTCATACAATAATTTTGCAGAATTTTGAAAGAAGGATACTCATAATCTCGGAATATCTCTTTTGTGAACCGAACTTGGTGCACAAGCTCATTGGGCTCCAAATCCTTAGGAGGTTCCAGCAAAGTAAACGGCTTTTTCTTTAATAATGGCATTGTTGGAACCCACCCAGATCAGAAACCACAAAATCTCGCTATGTCCCAATGTCAAAACTTCAGTAACTGCACAAAAATACACCATAAGCAACCACCTACGCAATAACAAAAAATAATGTCAAATTATTGCAACATGAAAGATTGTTAACCAATCAAGAGGTAAAGATAATCAACTAAAATACATTCTTTGAATCACAATACATTCTTTGAATCACATTTTTCATTTCCTTATTTCATAATACAAAAAAATGAAAACCCAGATCAAATAAATTCAAGATACAGCAAAAGTTGACATTTTTTAACACATTCCCCTTAAAGTAAGCTCCTTTCATGTCCAATTCTAACTAAACTGTCCAAAACAATAAGTTTTTTCACATAGAAACCCTAGAAACGAGAGGGCACATTAAGTCATTCAATTCTAACAAATGCATAACAGGAAAAAAAATTGTCGCATTGATCCAAAGCATTACAATCACGCTTGTTTTGCAATAAATAGAAACCCACCATACTAAGACAGAAGAAACCCTAGAATTTATGCACCTTCACTTTCACTTTAGTACTCAGATTTTTTTTAACGAAAAAAAAAAGAACTCATTTGCCAATATTTATTTTAAAACTATAAAATGATTTCTTTTCTCTTATTTCACTGCCCCGGAACAAAACAGGAAAAAAACATTTGCATAACCAAAAAAAAAAAAAAAACTAACAATGCACCAAAATCAGGTTCCCGCCACTAAATTTTGAGCAAAATCAGTCAAGAAGAAGAAGAGAAACAGGAAGGGAAAAAAAGAGAGAGAGGGAGTGATAGAGAGAGGGAGCTTACAGGGAGAACTGGATTTGAGGAATGTAAATCAACAGAAAGAGAGAGAGAGAGAGAGAGGTGGTTCCTGACTCTCTGTTATTCTCTTTTTATTGTTTCTTCCTGTGGTTTCGAAGCTACCGAAAGAGAAGATGAAACTTGGCACGTTCGTTTTTCGAATGTTGCACATGCTGTCCCGAGTCCCTTCTCCGGGGAACCCAAAATTATAGGATAAATTGTCTAATTAGCAAGAAAAAAAACGAAATAATATAGGATAAAAAAACTTCAGCGAAATAATAAAGTTTAAGGATATTATATTTATAAGCACGATATTTCAATAGAAACCGCTATATTTTTCTAGATATCATTATTGTGACCAATGACAAAATTATAATTAATGTGTAGGTTTAGAATGTGATATTTATTAGTAGATTATTTTAGAAATGACTAGATATTTTAGAAAAATAGTGGGATATTAGCTAAAACAGTCTAATTATTTTCGAGAAAATAAACGATTATTTTGGCTATTGTCTAGTTTTGAAAACTTTTTGTGTTTTTAGCCGAAAAAAATTTATAAAATTATAGTTTTTGTTAACTTGAAATTTAATTTACTTTATGATTTTAGAGAGTTAAAAAAATTTATAATTTTAACAAAATTTAAACAGAGTTTTCTTTATATATGAATTATATCTAAAATTTCATCCCACTTAAAAAAGCCTGCAAAAATCCACAATAACCTTAACCAATAAATTCTAACTAAACTCAACAAATTCTCACATTTCATAACCACAAGTAACCACAAGAATGCAAAAAATAAAAAAACACATATATACATTTTAAATGAATCAAAAATAATTCATCCTATCTGATATTCAAGTAATCCTAAAATATAAAAATATAAATCATTTATCTATCTACGTTTATGTCATCTACTAGATGATTCAGGTTCATTAGTAGCACAATTGGATCCAGCTCTTGCACCTGCCTAAGTGGTCTCGTCTTTTACCACGACATCATCAAGAGTCAACCGCTCTCCAAAGATATCGAGTCCAGTGCAGTAAACATTTAACCATTAGGACGCGACAATGTGAACTTTGCTTTCTTTATTAGTATTAAAAAGATAAGATGTGATCTTTTGACCCTTCCATAGCATGAAACCAATCTAATATTAATAAAACATTAAAGTTAAATTAAAATATCAATACATAGAACCCAACATTTAACATTTCATAATTATGAAAATATTTGATTACTTATGAGATTTTGAATTCGATAAGCATGTTAATCTTACTACATGTATCCATGTGGTGGAACCTGCTCGAGATCCGGAATAATGACCTGACTTGTGATATTCATGTATCCATTTGTAAACACGGGATGCATCTCTGTAAATATCTCATTTCTCTGTGCATTCCACTATGATACATAAACTCCATGTCAGCTTAACTAGTCGTAAAGGGAAAATTTGTCAAAATTTTGTTTGAAATTTTTGTGAAATTTTAAGTATCCATTTGTTTCTTTTAAAAACAATTGCTTGTAAATGTTCCTGATAATGATTGGGAATGTTACATTTGATATCAAAGCATTGGTAAAATGTTTCATGGAATAAGATACTAATATGAAATTGAAAACGTGTTTCAGGATGGTTCGTACCAAACAAGGAACCAGGACTAAATTGTCCTTGTCTCAAGGAAGGGAGCATACCATACTCCATGAAGAAGATGGTGGGGAGGAAAATCCATTGGCAGATATCGCTTCACACATGTCTGCAGTATCAGTACACTTCGAAAGGGGTTAAGCGATAGGATATCAGGAGGATGCTAATTCCTATCAAGTAAAGGTAGCAATGCATGGGATGAGTCATGAATAGGGGAAGCCAGATGGACCCCCACCAATGGCGTCGGTTGTCGCACTAGCACCTTATTCTAACCTTGTCTTCTTGGAGCATTTGATTAAAGCGATAGCAGCGGGGGTAGCTGGAGCATTTAGTGCTGCACCTAAAGTTGAGAAAATGGTCACCTTGGTACACTAGGTAAAAGGAATAAGGGAAATGGGTTGTACGACATATTTAGGGGAAAAAGATTTCAAAGTTGTTGGACATCGGGTGAGAAAAATGGAAAAAGTGTTGAATCAGATGTCAATACTATAAGAGCTTCGGGTTGATTGTGCTACCCAATTATTAGCAAAGAGTGCCCATTCTTGGTGGGAGACGATCAGGGAAAGGAGATTGGAAGAAGTATTAATGTGGAAGGATTTCAAATAAGAGTTTGAGGACTGTTATTATTCTTAGCAGCATCAAAAGGATAAAGAATATGAGTTTTTGGATTTGAGATAACAAGATATGACTGTGTTGGAATAAGAGAGGAGATTACAAGATTTATTCGTCTTTGCTTCAGAACATCTTTCTTCATAACATCATCGGATAGAGAGATTTCATGATAGGCTCAGACCAGAACTGAAGATGATGTTGATAGCTATGTCGTTTCATATAGTATGAGAATCTGTATAGGTTGGCCACGCTATGAAGAGGGTGATAAGGGATAATAAGAGTTAAGGAGTTAAACATGGACAAATAACAAGGTCTAAAAGAAGGGAATTTGTGTTTTTTACTAGTAGACCTTGTTTTCTGAAAAAAGGAAAGGGTGGGCAATCATTTGGATAGTTTTTGAGGAAAATAGGAAACTTTATTCCAGAGGGAGTTTAGGGGGTCCATGCAGACTAGTGGTCAGGCCCGTTAAGGGGTGAGTACGATAAGGGGGTCTACTGAGCAAAAAAGATCTATGTATCCGTTATGTAACAGATGCAATCAGAGGCACCCTGAAGACTCCACAACTTTGCTTAAAAGGTGTTAAATATGTTGGGAAGAGGGACATAGATGGAGGGACTGCTAATTCCTAGGCATAAGATGTTATTATTGTGGAGAGTCGGGTCATAGGATGAAGGATTGTCCCTATCGTACTATTAAGGGTACTCAGGGCCAAAGGATGACTACCCAGTCAACAACACTATGTAACAGTTGATAGACCAGTGAGACCTGCTCTGTTAGGGGCGAATGCTAATCAGGACCAACCTAGGTTTTAGAAGGAAAGGACCCAAGACAAAGAATACCATATGACTTAGAAGGATGTGAGAGTTGTACATTATGTTATAGCAGGTATATTATAGTTATAATCAATGCATGTTTATGTTTTATTTAATCCTGAAACGAGTCATTCTTTTATATCTTGGCGAATTGTAAACAACTTGCATGTTTTACCTAGTAAAATAGAAGTGAGAGTGACTATTAGTACATTTAGGAGAGAACATAGATATAGAAAATACATATAAAGGGGTTAGACTTTATATTGGGGGAGGTGAGTTAATGGTAGATTTAATGCCTCTAAACTTACATGGTTTTGATTTGATCTTGGGTATGGATTGGTTGAGCATACATTAAGCACAAATGGATTATTTCACCAAAATGGTGGCTATCCAACTAGAGGGGGAGAGCAAGTGATGTTTAGAAGAGAAAGAAAAGTGATTCTCACTTGCATGATTTCGATCATGACAGCTGAGAAGCTTATCCGAAATGGGTGTCCTGCCTATTTGGCTTATATTAGAAAATTAGGAAGGGAATGGAGATTGGAGCTAGCTGGTATCCCAATAATGAGGGAATTTCCTAATGTATTTCTGGAGGAACTATTTGGGTTATCCCCAGTTAGAGAAGTTGAAGTATCAATTGAGGTTTTACCCGAGGTTCACATCAAGGTTATGGCCAAGTTTACAGCGGACCTTGGGAATTAATTTAAATCTAAGCATTGCATTTCATCCTTAGATAAATTACCAATCTAAAAGGACCATACAGACTCTCGAGGATCTTTTAAGAGCATGTGTGTTGGAATTTGATGGTCATTGGGAGGATCTATTATCCTTGGAGAAATTCATGTATAACAACAACTATCAGGATACCATAGGAATGGCACCGTATAAAGCGTTTTATGGTAGGAGATGTCAGAATCTAGTATGTTGGGAGGAAATAGGAGATCAAAAGCATGTTGGTCATGGGTTGGTATAGATTACTATTGATAAAATAAAGATTATTAAAGATAGAATGAAATGGGCAAAAAAGTTATGCGGATAATCAAAGAAGGTTCTTGGAATTCCAAGTACGAAATAAAGTCTTCTTAAAGGTGGCAACATAGAGGAATATCATCCAGATTAGAATGAAAGGAAAGATAGTGCCAAGATATATAGGGCCTTTTTAAATTATAGAAAGGATTGAACTAGTTGTTATAGATTGGTGTTACTCCGCACTTGTCCAAGATACATGATGTTTTTCATATATCTTTTCTTTATAAGGCTGATATTTACCCCTCTCGGGTGTTACTGCAAGTTCTGGATCATAGCGAGAAGGAACTAAGAAACAAAAGGATACCCGTAGTTAAGATATTATGGAGAAGCTCTCAAGGTGAAGAGCAAACTTGGGAGAGAAAACAAAAAAATAAAGAATTCTTGTAATAAGGGAGAATGTAAACCCTAGATAAAATTAAAATTTTATAAATGATAAAAAAATATAATAGTGATAATTATTTTAGAAATGAAGTTTTTTGGACTAAAACCCTTGAACATGATTTATTTTTATGAACGTTGACAAGACAGATAATCGGTTAAAAGAAAAACACCTAAAATTAAAAATGAAGGGTAAAATAGTAAATATAGGTAGATGGGGGAGTATAAATGGATTTTTTAGCTTCTAAAAGAAGCCAAGAGTGGCTAACCACTATAGGAAAAGAAAGAAGGGAAGATTTTGTCCAAAATTCTTCAAATTTTCCTTAAAAGTTGCAAGAATACACTTGAAAATAAAGATGAAAGGGGGCTAGAAGGAGTTTTAGCTAGGTGATTGAATGAAAAATTAAAGAAAAGGAACTAGGAGGGATGGTTTTTAGGGGGGGGGGGAAGGAAGGAAGAGAAATAGGGGTGAAGAAAGGACTAGTTTCCTTGTTATTCATCTTCTAAAATTTCATGATTAAGAAGTAATGAACAATAATCAAAGCTTAATTTCAGTTTTTAGCATGATTTTATTATGTTATTAGATGTTTTGTATTATAGAAAAGTTGGATTAGAGGAATTGATTGTGTTAATGGCTTGTTTAATGCTTGAAACTTGATAAATATGGTATTTTAACATTAGGTAAAGCTTCAATTTGAGGAGAAAAGAAGAAAAAAAATCATGCCTCCACCTTAACTTTAGGGCCGACCATATATGATGCGGAAAATAGTTTTCAAAATTTGTATTTTTAATTGTGTTATAGATTGTATTAATACATAAATGATGATAACTAGTGAAGAAGAATCAAAAGAGGACTCACAGTTCCATTTATTGAACATGCCGACTAATAGGCCAAAAAAGGGGAAAAGAGGAAAGGTATATAGATGATGTGTGAAATTATCATAGAAAATATGTTTGAATTAATTTGGGTTTAATTGATATAGAATTTTGAATATTGAAACAAAAATATAGGTGTATGTATGATTTCAAGAAATAAAAATTGAAGAGTGTTAATTCAAGAAAAATTGTGTAATGATTTGATGATTTTAATGGAGAAGAAAAATGGTTAATAATGATGGAATTATCATGTGATGGCAGTGAATACTATTGTAAGCAGGTTATAGTCCGGAGTCCGGAGCAAGAGTTGGACATCACGTATTATAGGTAGGTCTGTAACCTATAGCATAATTATTTAAGACATTGTTTAATTATGAAATGAAAAATTATTACAATTATATTTGATATCAAGAGTAGGTTTGGAGATGATGAAAGAAAATAATAAAAAAATAATAATCGAAGGAGATCCAAACTTGATTAGTTATTCTTGAGATTGGAAAACTAATGATATCAATATAATTTATTGATATTGGCACTTTCTAAACTTGATTAGTCGTTTCTAGAATTGGAAGACTAATGATATCAATATAATTTATTGATATCGGCACTTTCTAAACTTGATTAGTCGTTTCTAGAATTGGAAGACTAATGATATCAATATAATTTATTGATATCGGCACTTTCTAAACTTGATCAGTCGTTTTTAGAATTGGATGACTAATGATATCAATATAATTTATTGATATCGGCATTAATTGATATTTGATTAGTCATTCCTGAAATTAGGAGACTAGTTATATCAATTTAATTTATTGATATCAACATTAATTGATATTTGATTAGTCGTTCTTGAATTAGAAGACTAATTTTATCAATAGAGTTTATTGATATCGACATTAATTGAGATTTGATTAGTCGTTCCTGAAATTAGAAGACTAGTCATATCAATATAATTTATTGATATCAACATTACTTGATATTTGATTAGTCATTCTTGAAATTAGGAGACTAATTATATTAATAGAGTTTATTGATATAAGCCTTAATTGAGATTTGATTAGTCATTCCTGGAATTAGAGGACTAATGATATCAATATAATTTATTGATATCGACACTTTCCAAACTTAATTAGTCATTTCCAAAATTGAGAGACTAATGATATTAATATAATTTATTAATATCGGTATTAATTGAGATTTGATTAGTCGTTCCCAGAATTGGGAGACTAATGATATTAATAGAGTTTATTGATATCGATATTAATTGAGATTTGATTAGTTGTTCCCGGAATTAGAAGTTTGATGATATCAATATAATTTATTGATATTGAAAATTTCTAACCTGATTAGTTATTCTTGAAATTGGAAGACTGATGGTATCAATATAATTTATTGATATCAATATTAATTGAAATTTGATTAGTTGTTTTTTAAATTGAGAGACTAATAATATCAATAGAATTTATTAATATCGGTATTATTCGAGATTTGACTTGTCGCTCCTAGATTGAGAGACTAATGATAACCATAATAGTCATTGATATGGATATATTTTAGATAAACCATATATATATAGTACAATAATTCCATATCCTTAAGAAATTAACATTAAATACAACATATATAAGTGTTAGAGTGCATTTAGGCTAGATAATTACAATCACAAAATATGAGTATTTATGTTTATATGTTAAGCAAAATAATATTACAGTTCAAATGCATATTCTAGATCTAGCATATATAATCAAAAGATGCAGAAGTAATCTACTCCTGATGTAAATGTGATGATCCTAAAAAGAATGCAATAAATGATATGTTAATTAAGAATAATCAATTAAATGATTTAAAACAACTAGATTAGATGCAAAAGTAATTCTTATATATATATATATATATATATATATATATATATATATATATATAATTGCTGAATATATATTTGTATGGATAAAGTTGTTTTGAGAAACATTAATTGATAGGGAAAATGATCCAGAATTATTGGATCAGGTAAATAAAATTATGTTGGAATGTGAAACAGGTTTAGTCGATAACTTGAGACTTCTTGTTATAGGAGAAAATCTGTCAAAATTTTGTTATAAATTTTGGTGAAATTTTAAGTATACATTTGTTTTTTTTTAAAAAAAAATTGCTTATAAATATTCTTGGTAATAATTGGGAATGTTACAAAAACACATGTGTAAAAATCATTGTACCATCATCAAGATTTTCTTTATATATCCAATCAATGATTGTTCCAGGATTTCATTCTTTTATTGTCAACAACAACCTAGGTAATTTTTCAAAAGATTCCTCGTGTGAACCAAAAAAATGCTCAATGACCTGCTGTTTTGCAATTCATGCTTTGTCTTATAAAATTTTATACTTGTAATGCAATTTTATTTCATCTTATATGCTTGCAACTATCATTAAAAGTTTATTCATTACAAGAGTTGATATAGCATTAGCAATAAAATTTGCATCAAACTGATAATAGTCTGTTTTGACAAATATCAAAACACATATATGCGATCTTTTTAACTTTGCTATCTCAAATGAATCTGACCTTTTATAATACCCACCACGCAAATACCACTTACATTCAGGTGTTTGCACACATTGTAATTGAACAAATATAGAGTTAAACTGTTGGACTCAGTATTCAAGTAAATGTTTAATGTGTCATCGTTTAACAATATTAATAAATTTATTTTTACTACTAAATGTTTGTCCAACCTCTAACTCGAACCCTCCTAGCATATGTTTATGACTTAGTGCCCAATCATTAGAAACAACAAAACTAGACCTAGAAGCATCCCTAAATTCAGGAACAAATGGTATGATTTCATCATCAACATCATCATCAACATTGTTATTAACATCATCATCATCATCATTCACCATCATATTAAGGTTTAACATACATCATCCTCATTGTTGTTAGGCTCAAAATAGTCAAATATATATTGATTAACAAATGACTTGTTAAACATAGTATCATTTATCCTTTGCAGCAAATCAATTGATAATATATTGTTTTTACCTCTACTAATTGAATATGAAGGACCAGCAGAAGTTAGGACATACATAACTTTTGGTCGACTACTCACATACAATACCATGTTCAAATCACTTTGAATGAAAGAGTCAATCATTGTCTTAAAACTTTCATTACATATAATTGGTACATGATAATGCTAATGTTTACCAATCTGACACCTTCAAGTTATTTCAACATAAATATCATTATAATTCCACAAAAGTCTATGACTAATGGTTTCTTTCATTTCTTCATATTACATACCTAAATTATCATTTAACAATAAACTACTTCCATCATTGTATGTTATACTACTATTTTCACATCATGAATAATGGTGCCACCATAATGACATAACATAAATAACCCTTTGATAAACCTTTTATAATACCCTGCCAATCCAAGAAAACTACGAACTTCCATTATCGTAGTAGGCCTTTCCCATCTCAAAACTGCTTCCACTTTCTGAAGTTCCACAAAAATGCCTTTTGAAGACACTAAATGCCTTAAAAAGGTGACTTTTTTTTAACTAGAAGTCACATTTATCCAACTTAGCATACAACTGGCGGTTCCTCAAAGTCTATAGTGTTTGTCTTAGGTGCTGTTCATGCTCCTTATAATAACAAACATACATATATCATGTATATTTTCAAAGTTAGTATCTCAATGTGCAAGTGTTCGTATGACTCAATTATTTTATATTCTTACATATAATATTCACGTTAAAGTCTATTGTTACTTTCTAACTTTGAACTGTTACTATCCAACCGTTGTTGTCCAGACATTGAACTGTTACTGTCCAACTGTTGTTGTCCAACTATTACTGTCTAAACACTCATCAGATTTTTAACTATATCTAGAGTTCTAAAACTCTGTTTTAAATGAGATTGATCTCGTTGAAAAGTTAAGACACAAGGCTACAAGTTCTATGAAGGAAGGAGAACCCAGTTCTGCCTCTAAGATAATCAAAATTGATCATCAACTAATCAGTCCTAGTGCCCTACAGAATGCGTCACGACCTAGTCTCGGCTGGTAACCCATAACTGGAGTTCTACATCTCCAAATTGAGCAAAACCAGTTTCCTTGGTTAGCTAACATCTAAATCTACAATTTCTATGAGGAACCCGGCCTTAATTCTCTCATCCTCCTACCCGAAATCTCACCAAAAGTCAGGAGACAAGTCCGTCCAGATTCGTCACCCCCTTCCCTTCACACAATACTTTCATAAACTACATACCACAAATGAATTAACTTAATTTTAATAATAAGTACTTTTTTCCCAATTCACATCTAGGAACCCTAACCTATAATTCAATATCAAGGCATCAATTCATTATCGAATTTGAAATGAATTTTTAAGATCATGTTTAGAACACCTTACCTGGTCGAATTAAGATTTTGATCTTCAACCAGTTGAAGATTTTCAACTCCCTCCTTTCTTTTCTTCTTGTTCAATTTCTTGTTAATCCCTTGCTCACAAGTGTTTATCCCATCTATAAACCCTTAATCTTGGATAGGTTCTTGAAATTTTAGTGTTTCTCTCTTGATTTTGCAAGAATGGGTATAAAACTCCCTATTTTCTCTCCTTATGGTTCCTGCAGATTTTTGGTGAGAAGAGAGTATTTATACTCTATAATTTCCCTTATTTGCATTTAGGCCCAATTTTCTTTAAGTGTATTATTCTCTTCAATTAAATCCAACCCTCAACATTACCGGGCTTATTATAATGTCTTGAATTATTTTGCTCGGAAATTATATTCAAAAATTTCTAAATTCCTGTCTTTTATTAACCATACGCATGAATTTCTTCACTTTTATTTCTTATGTAGTTAGTTTTCAATTTAAGCAACCTTTATTTATTTATTTATTTATTTTTATTTTTTCCAGGGTTTACATTGTCCCCTTCTAATAGAAATTTCATCCTCGAAATTTGAGTAATGTACCTGAGTTTATAAACAAGTCGGGGAATTTTTGTCTCATTTCTGATTCTCTCTCCCATGTCTCTTCCTCGATTTGTGAGCTTCGCCATAAGACTTTGATGATGGGAACTTTCTTATTACGAAGTTCTTTCTCACCCCAATCGAGAATCTTTATCAATCTCGCCTCAAGTGTTAAGTCTTCTTTTACCTCCACTGGCACTTGAGGTAACACTCTCGAAGGGTCTACATCGGTTTTTCGCAGCAAAGAAACATGGAATACACTGTGAACTTTAGCCAATTGTAAAGGAAAGTTTATTTCATATGCTATAGGTTCGATACGTTTTCGGATTTTAAATGGTCCGGTGAACCTCGGAGCTAACTTCCCCTTCATGCCGAATCTTAGCATGTGCTTCCATGGAGCTACCTTCAAGAATACTTTATCTCCAGGACAAAATTCAAGTGGTCTTCTTCTAATATCTGCATACTTCTTCTATCTATCTTGAGCCACCTTTATTCGATCCTTGATAATCCTCACTTTTTCAGTAGTGATTTGTATTAGTTCTGCCCCATATAGCTTTCTGTCCCCAACTTCTTCCCAGCACAAGGGTGTCCTACATTTTCTGCTATAAAGAGCTTCAAATGGGGCCATTCCAATTGTTGACTGATAATTATTGTTATATGTGAATTCTATTAGTGACAGGTGCTCCTCCCAGTTTCCACCAAATTCCAAAGCACATGTCTTTAGTAAATCCTCTAAGATCTGAATAACTCTCTCAGATTGGCCATCAGTCTGCGGATGAAAGGCAGTACTGAACATGCATAGAAAGTAACATATGAGTAATGAATCAATATAGATTCTCTATAATATCAACTTGAAGGAATCATAACCAAAAACTTCCTTGTGATTCAGGAGGAGCAACCAGGATTGGATCTTCTGTTAGGGGAGGTCACGAGACAGGCGGAGCAGGTGCGTGATTTTCCCTTCTTTTTGCACTTATACAATTTAAAATTCTTCTGGTGAATGCAATTACAATAAATATCATGTTTAATGTAAATAAAGTCTAGCGTATGTACAAGATTAGTTTCGGCTAATGGCATCCGTGATAGGATTGCCAGGAAATGAATTACAAGATTAACTTCGGCTAATGGCATCCGTGATAGGATTGCTGGGAAATGGATCACAAGATTAGAATTTGCAAGGTCACCCGGTTCATGCAAGTAAATAAGAGTATTCAATGAGTGTTAATTGGGTTTAAAAGATTTACAAGCAAATAATAAGTTGTCTGTTAGAATTCTTATGGATACGATAGAAAATTAATACTTCTTTCATATATATATATATATATATATATATATATATATATTTCTTTTATCAATATAATGGTTTGTTTATTTATGTAACATGTCCATCAAATATCTAGGGAGGTCATTAATTTAGGACTCTACCTTGTCAAGCTTATGTAAATATTTAACTTAAACAAAAAGGAATTAATGCGTTTATATAGTATGCTTTTGTGTAAACCTTGATGTATTTATAAAAGTTCGGCTTAGCATGTAGTACTTTTAGTTATCTTGTAATTAACCCTTTTGAAATGTTTAAGAACACTTATTATGTTGTAATGATTTCTTTGCATGTTAGTATTCCTTTTTCTTTTAAATTTTATGATATGATATGTGGGTTATGTTCATATTGAACTTAATCGTAGGATATATATATATATATAATTATGTGGATTGTATGAGGTGTTGAATTATGATGATTGATATAAGGTCCGAAATTATGGGACCTTGTGATGATAGGTTGATTGAGTAAAGTGATAGTAGTCGATAACTTGGGATGTCCTAAATACAAATGAAACTTTGCCGAATTTTTGGGTAGATTAAAAAAAAAATTACCCTCAAATTAAGAGAATATGTTGGGATCTTTTAACATTAATCAAGTCGTATAGCCGGGCTGTTACACATTCTATTAAAAAAAATAAATTTTGGTCATTTGAACACAATTGTAACTAAATTGCATTATCTAACACTAATTGACAAAATTCTTATCAAATAAAATCAGATTTTCAAAATTAAACGTTAAAACAAATTCACCATAAAATAAACATAATTCATGATATTTTAATTCTAAATTGCATTAAATTAATAACAAATTAATATAATTAAAAAATACCAAATTCATTAACTTATCAATAATTTAACAATACATTTATTTTGTCATAATTTTACCGTGATTAAGCTCTCGTCTATGAAATCATCAAGTGTAATTAATTGTATTATTAGTTGATTCCAACAATACACACAAAATCCATAATTTGACAATTTAACATCAATTAAACGCAACATATAATTAATGAAAATATTTTTCTAATAATTAATTTATCTTATTTTGATGTTCAACTATATCAAGTCAACACTAATTGATTATATTCTTAACTAATTTCACATTAATTTAACAAATCCTAAATTCATCATAAAACCTAGATTCAACCTTAACAATTATTTCATTTCAACTAACAAAACATAAATTAATAGCAATATAACATGTTTACCTTGCTTGTAGGACTAGAAAAAGGTTTAAGTGGTAGCAACAATGGTGGTGGTGGTGGTAGCGACAACAAATAGATCAGTTGATTTTGCTCATAAAAACATCTAATGATGCTTACAGACCTCTAAAGAGTGTTTGAATTGTGATTGTTTTAAGGGTTAAATGAAGGTGTTTGATGGTTTTTGTAGAGAGAAAGTGAGAGCATCGGTTGGTTGGGAGAGAAGGTGTTTAGTTATGCGTCTATTATGTGTTCTTTGATCTAAGTTTAAATTTTAATTGATGTTGCACTTCAGAAGCGCGATATTTTAAGTCAGAAGTACGACAATGTCAAAATAAGCTATTTCACCAAATCTTTTTCAAACAGTGCTATTTCACCAATTTTTCAGTTACTGTGTTCATTTTACAAAAAAAATCCCTTTGGAACTTGGTTATAAACCTCTCGGGCTTATAGGTTGATCCATTAACTTGCCAATCTTGGATTTGAATCAAGTTAAGTTTTTTTTTTGGGTGTCACCTTATTACTTGAGTGAAACCTAGTGAATTTGTTTTAATTTTTTTTAAAAATGATATCATTTTATTTTTTTTAAAAAATTATTCAAAACAAAATTGTTTTGGATAAAAATAGATTCACATGTGGATTGGCTATTTGAACTTATAACTGAGGTCATGGACTAGATAGGTGTCAAATCTATGTTTTAAAATATTTATTTATTTTTTCTTTGCAGTTTATTTATTTATTTATATTTTTTTACATTAAGTGGTATTCTTAATATAATATATGTTTAAAAATAGTGAAGAATCATCTCTTTCTAATTAATCTTAAGGATTTAATTAGAAAATATTAATAACTATTTGTAACGCATTTCCTACTTAGATTTAATATTATTTGTTCATCTCAAATACAATATCAAAAGGAATTAATCATGTTGATAGTGTAATTTTAAAATTATTAGATAAAAAAATATAATTTTAATTAACACACAAACGAGTTCTAAAATAACCTTTATCATTGAATAAAAAAATAATCTCATTTATATACCAAATACAATATTCATATTTCTTTTTAATGTTGTGGCATACCGAGATTTTAGTTTTTAGTTGGTTTTGTTTGAATTTATATAACAAATTTTCTTTTATTACATATTAGATCCAATGTGATTTCAAAAAAGTTTACATTAAAAGAAAAGATAAAATATATAGCATTTTCACTGTAGATATGCTTTTGTTTACTGTGAATTGTAATAGTAAAATGACAATTTTTTCCTTACAAAATTTTCAGAATATTGCCTTTTTAGGGTTAAAAAGGTATTTTTCTTTTGTCAATTTGTCATTTGATAATTGTTTAGGGGTTTTATTGTTTTTTTTATCATGTTTATGCACAATAAAATGAATTTGATACTCTTAAAAGCAAAATATTATTTAACTCTCATCAAGGGTCTTTTCAGGCATTTTACATTTTGATATACAATAAAATTATAAAGTTAACATAGGAGTTAAAAATTTTAAGCCATTGTTACATAGATACATTTGTATTTTCATTTTTTTTTTTGTAATTGCTGGGTTTTTCAGCGGTGATAACATAATTTACCATTTCATTATTATTTTTTTAGTTGCAAAAGTTGTTAGCGCCGCACATTTTGGGCAGTGCGTGCAGCGTCTCCCGACGGTAAAAAATATGCTTTTATCATGTTATTTTGTTCTTTGTCGTGTCTTCTTCCTTTATATGTGGCGTGTGTCATTTAAAAATATCCTGGTTTTATTGTTGGTGGTCCTTTATCTATTTTTTCCTTCATTTCTCTCTCTTATCCCCAGAAAACTAAATTGATCCCAAATTTTTATTGGTGTTTCAAAATCCATCCTTTTAGTTTCAATTTTTTATTTTAGTCCTTTTCTCAATTCTATTTGTGTATATGATGTTTTTCAATTATGTCTTTTTACTTTTGATTTCTTATTTTTTTTCTTGGCTTTTTTGTCAAAACTTTTATGGTTTTTAGTTTTATCCTTCAAATAAAATTTATGATTTTTTTAAATAGTGATAATATTTATTTCAATTTGGTCCTTTTTCGTTTGATTTCTTATTTTTTTCCTTTGCTCTTTTGACAAAGTTTTTATGGTTTTTATTTGTATCCTTCAAATCAAGTTTATGATTTTTGTTATCTCAATAATGATAATAATAATAATAATAACAATAACAATAATAATAAGAACAACAGTAGTAGTAGTAGTAATAATAATAATAATAATAGTAATAGTAATAATGATACTAATAATATTATTAATAATTCTACTAATAGTGATGATAATGTTAATAATGGTTGTAATAATAATAGTTTATTATGATAGTAAAAGTGGTGATAATGGTTATAATAATTATAATTAAAATAATAATAGTATTACGTAATAATAGTAATATTAATAGTATGATAAAACCAATAATAATTGTAGTAGATTGTAGTGGTGGTGGTGATGGTGGTGGTGGTGGTGGTAGTTAGTAGTAGCAGTAGTTAGTAGTAGTGGTGGTGGTGGTGGTGGTGGTGAAAGTAATAATAAGAACAATAACAAAACAACAATAATAATGTTAATAATAGTAATTATGATAGTGATAGTGACAGAACACTAGTAATAATTATAATTATAATAAAAGGTATAATAGTGATGATAATGGATAACAATAATGCTAGTAGGGATAATAATAATAACAATAATAATAATAATAATGGTGGCGGGGTGGTGGTGATGGTGCTAATAATAATGTTATTAATTGTAACAATGATAACGATACTAATAATAATACTATTTAATAGTAATAATAGTTTCTTATAATAATAGTAGTGATGGTTATAATAGTAGTAATAATAATAATAATAATAAAAATAAAAATAGTAGTAGTATGAAACATATTGAGTACTAGCAGTAGTAGTAACAGAAACATATTGAATCAATTAGGACAGACCTGAATTAACCTGTTAAATTCTCGACCTGGATCATGAGATCATGATAACTTCATATAAAACAAATCAAAATAAATTATAAAGCTCAATTCTCAATAAACCTAATGTTGGAGGATGAAATTGAAATTTTTTTTGACCCGAGTTAAACTGTCAAACCGTGACCCGAATAATGAGATCAGGATAACTTCATAGAAAGTAAGCAAAAAATTGACTTGATTCAACTCGAGTTAATTTGTCAAACCTGCAATTAAGGTCATGAGATTGTGATAACCATATAGAAAGCAAATAAAAAAAAACTATGAAGCCTAATTTTCAATAAATCTATTGTTGAAGGTTGATTTTTTTTTTTATATAAAAAAATTCAATCTAAAAATAGAACACAATAAAACGACCTAAGTATATCCGGGTTAATCGAGTCACAAGACCAGGATAACCTCATGGAAAACAAACTAAAATAAATCATGAAGCCTAATCCATAATCAACTTCATGTTGAAGGATGAAATTGAAAAAATACCAATTAAAAAAAGATAAAAAAAACTCGAGTCAACTGAGTTAACTTGTCAAACTCGTGAATTGACTTATAAGACTAAGAGAGCCTCATAGAAAGCAAACCAAAATAAATCATGACGCTTAATTCCAAACTAACTCATTATTAAATGATGAAATTGAAAAAAACAAAAAAAAACTCGAGTTAACTAAGTTCACCTGTTAAACTCGTGATACTAGTTATAAAATCGAGCTAATCAAGTATAAAGCAAACCATAACAAATTTTAAAATCTAATCTTCAATAAATTAAATATTAAAGTATAAAATTAAAAAAAAAATAAAAAAAATTATCAAAATAAATAATATTTTGTATTGAGATGCATTGAAAACACTAGTTTATTCTATATATAATGTTTTATTTAATTTGTAGTGGAGACACAGAAATCTCAATGATGTGAACCAAAAACAATAGTCAAACTTTTCTTGTTTGCATAAAATAATGTTGGCCTTCAGCACCATCCATGTGCTCCATGCTCTACCCTACCATAGTCGAAATTAATATTTTCTTATGCTTTTGGAACGATAATAACAACCTGCATGGCTCCTGGCCTGTAAATTCTAACCCCTTCAAGTGTTGTGTTATTCAATTCCAATCTTCATGTTTCTTTTCAAACACTCATTTCTGACTTTCTTTCTGTGGAGGTGGATTTACCCTTCGATCGATTTCTACGTTAAAATAAGTAAACTATCATATATAACTCGTATATTTATAAGTCTTTTTCCTACACTTTTCAATTAGATTTAAACCAAAAATGAAAATATTGGGATCAAGTATATTTACAATTTGAATCAATGCCTCAAAAATATTTTTTTCTAATATTTTGTGGCAAGGGCGGAGCCAGGAATTTGTCCTGCCCTCAGCTATTAAATAAATATATAATTTTTTTTAAGATTAATTATTAATTCATGTACATGAATTTTTAAAATTAACAGTAAAGTTTTAATTTAAATACACTATCCAAAATATTAAAAATAAATTTGAAAGTACATAAAATTGAAGTGAAAGTAAAAATAAACTTATTATTGAAGTTATATCCTTCGATGTTTTATGGAATATAATTAATCTATAATAGAATCTGAATCGATATTGTAACAACCCCTTAACCGAGATAAAATAACAATCTCATATCAACTGAAAAATAAAATAATTAATTTTTTTCCCTCTCTCAATTCCTCATTTCTTCACTTGATTCTTCCTTAGATTAGTGTTTTATAAGTTGGACTTTATAAGTTTATAAGGTTGTTTTCTTACTTTTCTTATTTTTTGTCCTTAATTTTTTTTCCCTTACTTTTTTCTCTTTCTCTCTCACCTTTTCTTTTTTTTCTTTTTCTATCTGCTTCTGCTCAGTCAGCAACATGTAAAAGGAAGGAAGAGCTGATTTGTTTTATTTTTTAATGGCAAATAATCATTTTACCCTTAATGAGTCATTTTGCTTTTATTTGACGGTTCTTTTTTTTTGTAGCACTATCAAGCTCCGTTCATTCTAAAATTTTAACCAGATTTTATTCAATATATTTTAAGATCCCTAATTAAATTTAAGCTTAATTTGATGGTCGGATTGAAAATTACACCCAATAATGTAAAACTTGTCCAATTGTGATTTTTCATCAAATTTTTGAATTTCTCCAAAAATTCTGAAATTTTAACCCAAACTAAAATATCATATTAGAAAACTCCACGTAATTTTTTAGAATTTTTTGATAAATCAATCGAGAATTATGATTTGTTTTTACATAAAACTAGTTAAAAAATATTGATAAAATCTTAACCTAATCATAGCCCCCCAAACCTTTAACATGCCTCCGTCCTTGTTTCGAGGTATAGTAAACTCAAAAAAATAACATTTTTCTTAACAACTACACCAAGAAAAAAATGATTTTTCTTATGACCCGAAATAATTTATAATGTTGTGTTATAGTAAAAAAAATAAAAGGATTTTTCTTGGCAAGTATAATCTGCTGTCAATTTAAAAAAAAAAAGAATTTTCTTGATGCCTCAAAATTAATTTATAGTTTTTTGTGTTATAGTCATAAAAAAAAATATCATTTTTCTTAGCAAGTATAATCTAGCCAGATTCAAACTTGCTCATCGTAATAGACTTGCCTCCTGCAAGAGATGTAATTAAAAACGTCGTGTAAGACTGTAAGTAGTAATCTTTTCTTTTGTCAAATGTGAACTCACAAATCTTAAAATTTCCTAACACTTCAAAAAAGAAAACAAATGAAAATCAAACCTTAAACTCCATAATATAATCTTTTCTTTTGTTCCTCTTTTCTCTCTTTCTTTATGGGCTCCCCCTCCTCCTTGTTCCTCTTCTTTTCTTCTCAACTCTTTCCTTATCTTTGCATCTCAGGCCCCATCAGTAATCAAACCATTGAACCACCGTTCACTGCTTCACATTCCCAATTCATCGACAACTCTGGTGTTTTCTTGAGCTCTTCTAATGGCAAATTCACAGCCTCCATATCCAATTTCAAAGAAGAAACTTCAAAGTATTATTTCTTCATCACTCATGATGAGTCACGTGCTATCATTTGGACAGCAAACAGGAACCACCCCATTTCCGATTCTTATAAGTTGTACTTGTCTACAAATGGCCTTGCCATCAATACTACTGACAATTCTGGTACAACAACTGTTGTATGGTCAGCACAAGCATTGAGCTCAAGTTCTCAGGTTTCTGTTATGGAGCTTCAGGATTCAGGAAATCTTGTGTTTTACCGGAATATTGTTTCTTTATGGGCGAGTTTTGACCATCCAACTGATACTATGGTCATGGGACAGATTTTGGCTGCTGGGACATCATTGGACAGTGATAAGAGTGTGAATGACAGGTCTGAGGGTGACTACAGGCTTGTAGTTACTGGTGATGATGCTGTTTTGAAATGGAATGGAATGAGTCATTGGAAGTTATCAATGGAGCCAAAAGCTTTCCAGGATTCTAATTTGCCTGTCTCTTTTTTGGCCTTGAATGGTACAGGTTTGTTTTTGCTGGGAAGTCATAAATCAACTATTGTGATTAACCTTGGTTAGGGTCCTGTAGATTTTAGACTTGCGAAGATAGGGTCTGATGGGGAGTTTAGTGTGTCAGCAGATATGTTGATCAAAATCGGGTTTAAGAATTCAAAAGTCCTTCTGATGATTGTCAGATTCCTTTCATTTGTAACAAAATGGGGTTATGCACTTCAGGAAGATGCCCTTGTCCACCAAATTTCCATGGTGATCCTTTCTCGAAAGGTGGCAGCACGCCAAGGGATGCTTCACTTGCTTTGTCCTCAGGTTGCAATAATAGAACAGAATTTGATTCTTCTGTTTTTTATGTCAAGTTAGGCAATGGAATGGTCTATTTTGCGAATGCTTTGATGGCTCCTGCAAAACGCGATACAAGTTTGTTAGCTTGCCAAGATCTTTGCTCGCGGAATTGTTCTTGTTTAGGCATCCTTTATGGAAATTCTTCTGGTTCTTGTTATGTTCTTGGAAACCCTTTAGTGTTGGGATTTGTCATTGTTGGGCAATAAATGATCAACCTACCCTAAGAAGTAGGGTTACCATTTGTTAATGGTAGTTGCACCTACCATTGACAAATGTATCAACCCATGTGCAGCTGCTATTGTTGAAGAAGAGGAGCCATCATACTTGCCTATAAATAGGCATGTCTTGTGGAGAGCAAATGTGAGACTGTGTGAGAACGTGAAGAGAAGAGAAGAAGAGAGAAAGAGGAGCTGCTGCCATGGGCAGCAGCCCTGCTGCCATATGCAGCAGAGTGTGTGAGCTGGGAGTTGAGTGATCCTCCTCCATGTATTTATTGTATTCTTTCTCTATCCCTAAATAATATGGACTCTCTCCCGTGGATGTAGGCGATTTGCCGAACCACGTAAAATATTGTGTCATAGTGTGCTTCCCCTCCTATCTGAGCAACTATCAGTACACCACCGGTCCACGCATGGGGTGCCAGAATCACCCAACAATTGGTATCAGAGCATATGGTTTAAGTGGTGTTTGATATTGCTCAAAAATGAAAGTTGTTAAAATTGTGTTTTGACCATATCACTGTGTAGAGGAGGAAGAGACGAAGCCACTGTTGAAAACCGCGTCGAAATCGGAAGTCGGAATCGTCCTCACGTGCCGGTGAGGAGACTACCCACGCGCACAGACGCGCGCCACGCGTCACACGCGTCTTCTCCACCCGGATAAACCGACCCGACCCGAATACCAGACGACCCGATCCACGTGCCAGACCTGGATAAGGATGACATCATCATGATGTCATCATGACATCATCAGGACGCCAGCATACACAGTCAGCATGCCATGTCAGCGTCCAGTCAGCAGACACGTCAGCACAGTGGGACCCACCTGCCACGTCACCAGCCTCGATCCGAGCCGAGTTGAGCCGAGCCGTTGTGGAGCCGAGCCGAGCCGAGAGCCGAGGGATAAGATTCTGTGCAGCAGAGTCTACGTGCAATCGGATCTGAGATTGAATCTGGGCCGTTTATCAGGCCAGAATTGTTTTGATCAAATCTTAACCGTCTGAAATGCGATTTGGACGATTTCAGACTTGTTTCCAGCTAATTTGATCGTTTCGGATGCAATGGTAAGGTCCGATCATTGAGATTTGAGACCAAAAGTGGTGGTAGTGAATTATTAAAGAGTGATTGCCCGATCAAGAGGCATCCGATGATCTTTATGGTGGTCGATGAAGATGAAAAAGAACATGTCACACATGTTTGCCTAATTACATGTGCTGAACTGCTAAGTGGAGAATTTTAACTGCCTTGAGGGAAGGCAAAATTGGGACACTCTGGACACCCGATCAAGTGGACAATTAGTGGTGTAGAGTGAAATTGACGAAGACCAATCTTGACGAATCTAAGCACTGGTATTCTCGCCAGATGTTGAGAAATCATGTATTGAACCAGTATATTCCAGATCACTTGTAAAGGAAAGCCGCAACAAAGCTAGCAAATGGTTCTATATACGGAAAGATAGTACGATGGATAGATATGGCCTGAGAAGTTCTGTCTAGGAGATTGGGTTTTAAGCGGGACCAGTGTGACCCCTCCAATCTTTCCTGGGAACTTGCTTAGTGGAAGGATTATCCATACGGTACTATTTTCGTATATATAGCAGTTTGTAATGAAACGGTTGAAGACTAGCAAGACGACGGCACAAGGGAATAGTTGGGTTCCGTATGTTCAAGGATCTGATGAAGTGGTGATTTCTCCAAAGAAGTTAGATTCGGTGACTGTGATTTCTCGATGGGAGAATTGATGAAGACCTTGATAATGGAAGAGAAATACAGCAAGGGATAAAGATTGACACCCTATTTTGACTTGGATAGGTGTTGTGACAGGATGAGTTGCTGTCAAACATAAGAAAAGAATAGGGAGAAATCTGGAGAATAAAGATTGCACAAGGGCACACGAAGATTGTGCAGGAGTACCCGTAGGATCCAACGAGGTACTGTAATGAGACAACAGGTGCAAGGAGAAAAAGTATTTCCAGATGAAGCTCATAGCAGAGACTGTGTAGATGTTGTACAACAGGAAGTCTCTTATGCTCTTGATGAAGACAACAGGCAAAAACCTTTCCAATGCATGCAAGGATGGAAAGAGAGCTGTTGTAGAGGCACCTAATTGAGGGGGTGCAAATGCCTGTGGTACAAGGCAACCGCCTATGATGAAAGGCGAAGACACCAAAGAGAGTTGGTGTAGGTGGAGCTGTCAAGCAGAAAGGCACAGAAGCTCCAAACATAGAAATCGAGGTGGAGGATTGCGAGGAGTATACCGCAAGTTTCTCTTTCTATGTGATTAGTGGTAGTTATCTCTCCCATAGTGCATATGGTGGTAGAGAATTCTGGAGCCACTTTGAAGCATCTCAGCTGAAGGAGGATGCGACCACCTATGAAAGGTGAAGACACCTTAGATGGAAGGTGTGTGAGGGCCGTGATAGAAGCCCCAGTTCAGACCGCCCCATGACAACGGGCGAAGACACCTTAGAGAAGGTGTGAGGGCCATGATAGGAGCCCCATTTCAGACCGCCGCATGACGACAGGCAGAGACACTTGAGGAAAAGGTGTGTGGGCCGCGATATGAGCCTAGTTCAGAACGCCCCAGAGCCAATGTGATGGCTAGATATGAGTGGACAGGTGTATGGCCAATGAAGTGGCTATGATGAGTATGGAGACAAATGCAGGATTGACTTTCATGGATATTGCCCCCATGCTAAAGATCAATGAGCTAGAAGACATTTGCCTTGGACAATAAGTGTGTGACTTGTGGAGCATTAAGACGCGGCTGCTATGAAGGAGCAGATGGCATGCGCAGGTTCCGGGAACGAGTTGACTCTTGTCAAGGTGGTGAGCTCGTTAATGGCATTGTAATACTCAGAGTATGAAGACAGATATGGATCAACCTTTAATGGGCTGCCCCCATGGTTAAAGGTGGAGAGCTACCTAGACTCTTACGACTAAGAGCGAGAGACTCACGGAGAAGTAAGGCGTGGTTCCTAGGGTGGAACAGAGGGCAGGCGCAACTCCTGGATGAGTAGACTCTTGGAAGAGTGGTGAGCTTGTGATTACATTGAAATACTCAATGACTGTCGCACTTAGAAATATTCGTTTGAGGGGGTGTTGTAAGCCTTGGTGTAAGGCTTGATGAATCATTCCGGACCGAGCATGGTTGATACGCTCGAAGGGGAATGTTGTGTTCCAGAGACAAGCGTTAACACTCTTCAGATGTGAAGTGGCAGACCATCTGGTTGTAGTGATCCTTTTGTGTGAGAAAAGGTGTGCTTTGGTAACTCTGGTGATTGAAAGGTTTGGCGAGTACCTATAAACTCGACCACAGATGCTCTCAGAATGGTAAGCTTGGAAGAGCTGCAAGATGCAAGCCTATGCTAAAGAAGCAAGAGGACAATTGCCCGCAAAGGGGGTGATTGTTGGGATTTGCTATTATTGGGCAATAAATGATCAACCTACCCTAAGAAGTAGGGTTACCATTTGTCAATGGTAGTTGCACCTGCCATTGAAAAATGTATCAACCCATGTGCAGCTGCTATTGTTGAAGAAGAGGAGCCACCATACTTGCCTATAAATAGGCATGTCTTGTGGAGAGCAAATGTGAGACTGTGTGAGAACGTGAAGAGAATAGAAGAAGAGAGAAAGAGGAGCTGCTGCCATGGGCAGCAGCCCTGCTGCCATATGCAGCAGAGTGTGTGAGCTGGGAGTTGAGTGATCCTCCTCCATATATTTATTGTATCCTTTCTCTATCCCTAAATAATATGGACTCTCTCCCGTGGATGTAGACGATTTGCCGAACCACGTAAAATATTATGTCACAGTGTGCTTCCCTTCCTATCTGAGCAACTATCAGTACACCACCGGTCTGCGCATGGGGTGCCGGAATCACCCAACATTTAGGGTCTATCATGGCAGTCTTTAACTCCAACCTCGATCGTTTAGGCAACAAAAAGACTCTGGTTGTATCTTCGATGGAAAACCCGGATGCAAACAACCAGGATCAAGCTAAAAAGTTTCTAATTGCAGGTTTGGTTCTATTGCCTTCAATTGGGATCGTTTTGATTATCGTTATTGCTTTAGGATTCATTTATTGGAGAAGGAATAGACTATCTGGAACTGCTAGCCATGGTGATTCTTCTTTGTCCGACCTTGAGATAATTTCTATCCCCGGTTTGCCAGTGAGGTTTAATTATGAAGACCTTGTGGCTGCAACAGAAAATTTTAGAGCTCAAATCGGAAGTGGAGGCTTCGGAACTGTATACAAAGGTACTCTGCCTGACAAAACCATTGTGGCAGTCAAGAAGATTACCTATGTGGGTGTGCAAGGAAAGAAGGAATTCTCCACCGAAATTCCGATTGTTGGAAGTACTCATATGTCAATCTTGTTAAATTGAAAGGCTTTTGTACACAAGGGAGACGGAGGTTTCTGATATACGAGTACATGAACGAAGGCAAGAAAGGTTTGAAATCGCTCTCGGAACAGAAAGGGGACTTGCTTACTTGCGTAGTTCTTGTGAGCACAAGCAGTGGCGGAGCCAGGAGGAGGCTGGCAGGGGCTGGGGCCCTGCAAGGAAATTTTTCCCAGCCTCTCTCTTTGTAAAATAATTAAAATTTTACTTTTTTTAAAATATTTGTTTTAATTTGGCCTCCTTTACTTTTTTCTTCTTGCTCCGCCCCTGAGCACAAGATTATACATTGTGATGTGAAGCCAGAGAACATTCTCTTGCACGAAAATTTACAGTTTAAAATCTCAGATTTCGGACTTTCAAAGCTGCTAAACCCCGAACAGTCCAGTCTCTTCACAACAATGAGAGGGACACGAGGCTACCTTGCGAGCATTCGATTCAGGCGCTGCAAGCCACGAAGCGAGAGCAGCTGCCAAAGCAATGGAAAAGTTTAGGGTCACCAGAATGGCTAACTGGCATAACGATCTCAGATAAAGCTGATGTGTATAGTTATGGAATGGTATCGCTAGAAACTGTAAGGAGAAGGAAAAACATCGCAGTACTGTCGCCAAGCCAAAGCATACAAAACAATATCACTGCAGGAAATGACATGTCTTCAGCTTCTTCAGGCTGGGAACCTAGGCCTGCATATTCCCCCCTACTTGATGCGTCAGAAAGGAAGGTACTTGGAGCTTGCAGACTCCAGGCTAGAAAGGCGTGTGACCAACGAGGAGGTTGAGAAGCTAGTAAAGGTGCCCTTGTGCTGTACACATGAAGATCCTAAGCTGAGGCCAAATATGGTTGATGTTGTTGGCATGGAATCATTAAATTTCTTGAGATTTTACAGCAGGAGATTCAGTGAGACATTGAGAATTGAATAGTCTAATGCGCAAAATGAGTTCGCATTGTTCCCTCATGCAAACCTTACTAGTGGTACCAGGAGTTCATCCACCTCAATGTCTTACATGTCTGCACAACAGCTTTCTAGTCCAAGATAACACTGAAGAATCTATGCTTATTTTCTTGTTTAGTAAATTATTCTAAGCTGAATAGTACGTCCAAACTGTGAGATGGATTTGCATATTGGAAAAATAATGAGTAAATTATTATTTATTCATTGTGTTTTTAGCAAAATAAAAAGCATAGCTATAAAACTTGATTACATCATACTAGGATAAAGCTTGGTTTACAGGTGGAGTCAGTGAACTTGAATTGACCTAATCTTTTTTAAAAAATTAAAATGATATTGTTTTAATAAAAAAATAGTTTTTTTTTTAAATCAATTAATTTAAAACCGACTTTTATCCATTTTATCCATTTAGGATCGGGTTCGTGACCGGACCAAGTCGAGTCATTGTCTTAACTTATTTTTCTTCAACTCAAACCGATCTAGATCTCGAATCAACTGAATCTTGAGTTGATCCATCAGATCATTTTGAATTTTATAACTAGTTTAAAAGGATCTTTTCACTTACTTATATTTTTATATTTGTTTATATCTTAATTTTTATGTTAATAAAGTGTTGAGTTGCGATTAATATATATTTTTGGCTATATATTAATGGCAAGAATCTATAATTGAAGTCAAATATGAAATTTAATGATATTTTATTTTAAAAAAGAACATTCTAACTATTTTCTAAAAATTAAAGGAGTTTTAAGTATATTGATAATTATAATCAGTTAAGAAACAAGTATGTATTTGATAATATGATTTATAATTCTTTCAATTAAAAATGTATTAAAATAATTTTTCTTAAATTATTTTTAACAATAATATATTAAAATCATATAAAAACATCAGTTTAATATTTTTTTTAAACAACAAATAATTAAAAAAATACATTAAAGCTGACGTGGTATCACACAAACATTAAATTATCATTCTAAATCAAAAGAACTAATTAATAAAAAATAAATGAGAGTATTTCTACAACTCCAAGACTTCCAAATCAAGAAATCAAGAAGAAGGAGATGAAGGCTCCAAAATGCAATTCGATGGCCATCTTTATTTATTTTCTCTCGTATTATTGGCTTGATTTTGTGGAACAACGGTCGATCCTTGTGAATCATCTTGATTATGTGGCCTTTAGTATGACTTAGCTGCTTTTATACAGTTACATATATAAATGAACGGCCTATGTATCCTTGACACATACACACACATTTATATCAAGAAACGATAAATTATTTTACTTGTGTAACTAACTGCCCCAAACAAAATTTTTAACTTACAATAACGTGCTTACAAATTCTGTTGGCCACGGTATAAATTATAAGTTGAAGTTTTGGACGGATAGAAATTCAAGTTTTCAATCTTAAAAATTATAGTTTTTAACTGGGGAGGAATAGATAGAGAAAATTCTTAATATTTTTTTAAAAGATTTTAATTTAATAATTTAGTGAGAGAAAAAATACACAGCAATTGCCTAGAAAAAATAATTAATTAAAACAACATTTTTAGACCTAATTTGAAGATTTTTCAGAGTTGTCTTGTTTATATACATTGAATTAATTTGTAGAATCTTCCAAGCTCGTACCAAATCTAAAAATTAGATTTAAAAATATGAATTTTTTTGACAAAGTATGTGTTTGACATGTACGAGTTTCTTCAAGGATATTATTTTATTTTTCTGGTTCATAAACATATCTACAACATATTCAATATTCAATGTCAAAATTTAAAATCAACCATTAACAAAAAAAATTATATATTTGCTATTTAATTAAAAAATTTTTTTTTAATTTGGTTTGGTACATAAATTTGTTCCTCACGTTATTATTTTAAATTATAAATTATATAAAAAAACATTAAAAAATATTTTTTTATAAATACATTGTTTTATTTATGTTATGTTTTACTTAGAACGTTAAAAAAAAAATATTTTTAGGAGATATTTAGGAGTGTGGTAGTGATTGTTTTTTAAAATAGTTTTAACTTGAAAATATATCAAAATAATATATTTTTTATTTTAAAAAAATTATTTTTAATATCAGCACTTTACAATGATATAAAAATATGTAAAAAAATTAATTTTAAATAAAAAAATTAAATTTTTATTAAAATTTCAGTATAAATAGATCTCCTAACATGCTCTTGGACACTTGTGTTTGGAAGTGTGGTTGCAGTTGCTTTTCAAAGTGTTTTTCATTCAGAAGTATATCAAAAATATATATATTTTTTATTTTTAAAAAATTATTTTTGACATCAGCACATTAAAATGATCTAAAAACATCAAAAAATATTAATTTGAAGCAAATAAAAAATAAAAAATTTTTAAATTTTTTTTAAAATGTTTTTAAAACACAAAAACAACATAGACTTGAGTCTAACCTAAAAGCATAGCTTGTCGCTAGAACTTCTTCGCATATCATAATTTAAAAAGGATTAAATTTTTTTTAAAATGCTTTTAAAACACAAAAACAACATAGACTTGAGTCTAACCTAAAAGCATAGCTTGTCGCTAGAACTTCTTCACATATCATAATTTAAAAAGGATTCAAATGGTGGAGACGGATACAAAAATCTTTTTTTTTATTATAAATAAAACGTGTCTTAGAAACACGTCTAAAAGCTTATGTAAATTGATTCATTTTTTATTCAACAACTTATCGTTTCACCACCACAAATCTCCGATAGCCAAAGGCTAAGAAGAAGAAGAAGAGAAAGGAGATGCTGAAGGCTAAGAAGCCCAATGAGAAGGGACCAGGCTAATAAGGAGTAATGCAAACGGGGCTATTTATAGATACGGATCCTCTCTTTGGGAGGAGGTAAAAAAAAGAGAGGTTATACTACTGTTGCTGGAAAACCCTGCAATAAATGGAATGTCATTTTCTGGGTTTTCTCATTGTAGATTAGTGAATTCGAGCTGGATTTGAACCAGCGTAGGCACATTGTCAATGAAATTACAGTCCGTCCCCACGCTCGGGCATCAACCTAGGAAGAAGAAATTGAATAAGACAAACTGTAAAACGCAAGTACAAACGATGTGACAAAAGTAATTCTAATTGCTATTTAATTTTTGACTTATTTTTTAAATTTTTTTAAAACCAAATAATAGAAAAAATAATAAAATTCCAAAAAAATATATGGTTTTTACATATTTAAATTATTTTTAGTGTTTTTTTTAAAGAATTTAAAATTAAAAAAAAAATTACTTTTAAATACGTTCAATTGTTAATGCGCTTTTGAGTCAACAATGGTGTTGCTCTTTTTTTAAATAATAATAATAAAAAAAATCAAAATGTAATAAAAAGGTAAAAGGATCAAAAGTGAAAATGAAGGACCAAATAAAATTTAAAGGTTTGAGGATCAAGAAATTGAGGGGAAAAAAACAAAAAATTTTACCTATAAATAAATAGTTATACACACACAAGGGATGCAAAATAAAAAACTTTTTTAAAAAACCACACAAGAAAACCCTAGCCCCTATCCATAGAAAAAAAAGATACCCATCATCTTCAAGCCCAAATAAACCTAAACCTAGCCGCTGGGAAGACCAAAAAACTGACTGCTCCTCACTCTTATTTTTTCTTCCCCATCGCCGGGTACCCACAACCTTCTTCCCCTAAAAACACACGCACAAACCAAAAAGCCTTATCTCTCTTTCCCTTTTCACACGGTCCAAACCTCCACGATACCATCAACATAAGACAACCTCTTTTTTCCCTCTGTGCGCTTTCACTGCCAAACACCTTACATCACTAGTTTTTTTCATCCTCACCACTAATGACACCAAGCACCCCACAACCATAATAGCTCTGTTCCCATTGTTGTCAAAAACCAGCACTTTCACTAGCTATTTTCTCCTCCCTTTCAATAGAAACTAACAACCTTATTCCTCTACAAACCTGTGAGCCCTAAACAACACCAGCCGTGACCCTGCACCAACAACTCTTGATCAGTCGAAGCTCCCTCGGCAACAACCCACACTGGCAGCTTTTCCTTGTAGCAATCATTCTTTATCTTACACACGCAAACCACAAGCCATTAGCAATGGAAGAGAAGTAGCAACACCATCGTTAGCCATGATAACCCTCTTTTCTTTCTTTTATATGGCAGCGTTATCAGCCTCCCTCCACCCATAATATCCCTTGTCTACAGCAAATAGAGATGAGCAAATATGAAAATAGAAGAACAAAAGTTATAGTAAAGAAGGAGAGGTAGATCTGAGAAAAAAGTAAAATCAATTGTTTGTGAATTTTTCTTTTCTTTTTCTTTTTTTTTTTGTGAATTTTTCTTGGTTTGGTAGGTGGTGGTATACTGCACCGCTGGTACAAACATGAAGAAAAAAAAAAGATCTATCTAATCCATCCATTTTTGGTCCTCCCCGATGATAGCGTATGAACCTACGCGCTGCTGATGACGACAACACATGAAACCAACCTTTGGAAGGACCATGTTGTGAATTTAAAATTTTTATTTTGTTTGAATTTATTTTTAAATTTTGAATTTTCATGACTTGTAAATATGTAATTATGGTGTTTGTGAGTAAAAATATAATAAAAACAATGTGTGTGTATTTGCATTTTATTTTATTTTGTGTTAAATGAATGATAAAAAGATAAAAGTTTTTTTTTGAACAAAATGTTTTAATTCATATGAACAATAATGATTTCTTCTTGTTGCATATAGCTCAATCCTTATAAAAATAGCATTTTTATTTATAAAAAAAAAGAAAAAAAATGTTTTAGCTTTGATTTAGAAATGTGTTTTGTATTTATTTGCTTTTTTGTTGAATTTACAATAAGTTTGTAAAATTTCTTAAGGATTTGGCCAATATTTCAATAAATCTAATTTGTTTTGCTTTCTCTAAAAATTAATGGTCAACATTCTGGTATAAATACTAGATTTACTATGAGTAGGCTAATATTTAAATATCAGAAGATTACTAGAAAATTCTTATTTTTTTTTAATATTTACCAATTTTAATTGAAAGTATTTTTCATCGCAATATATGAGTTGTGGGAAACACTTTCGCCTTTTAGGATAGGTGAATCCTGTTAGAGCAACTACATGGACCCTTCCTATAAACATATATCTAGGCATACAAGCCCATAATAAATTCAAAATTTCAGATTTATTCATGGGAGTAAATCTTTATTATGAGCCATAGACAGACTATTGGTCAGTAAATTATCAAAACCTTTAAACCATATATAGACCACATAATACAGGTTACCTCAGATAAGGTGCACTAGGGATGCTAATACCTTCCCTAGCCACAACCAGTCCTTTACTCTTGGATTTTTTATAAGATCAGTACATCTGAGTTTTCTAGTGACTCTAAACCAAACAACTAGGTGGCGACTCCTTAATCCTGACGTCCTGTTACGCCACGTGCCTACGTGCGACAAAATGATAACTCCACTGAGAAATTTCTATTTTTGACAGCATTGGACGAAGCTTTGTGTGTTTTATGTGGTTATGTGATTTGATGTGTTTAAATTTTCACATTTGGCATACTTCTTTGACAACATTGGACTAGGCTTTGTGTGTTTTACATGGTTATGTGATTTGATGTGTTTAAATTTTCACATTTGGCGTACTTCTTTGTTTACTTATTTCACTTTAGCATGTTTTGTTTTGTTCATTTATGTAGGTTGGATATAGATAAATGTCTTCATGCATTACTAGTTTATTTGTGATATATCGCTTCGAAATTCACACATGGAAACTTTAGGTTAGCTGGGGGAGTAGAGGCTTATCCTATGACTTTCAGTCAGGGTTTAAGTTCGTGAAACCATCCAACTCTTTGTTGAGTGCTTAGATTGGTAATGATTGATATATGTGTCATACCATTAGCTATTGAGCCCTATATTGCCTTCACGAGGATGATCACTAAGACAACATGAGACCTTTTTTAAAGACCAAGTAGTAAACCTACCTCATATCTCATGTAAAAGGATTAGAACCTACCTTTAGGATATATGCTCTCTAAACATGTTGAGCATAAAGGCAAGCCCTTCATGTAACATCTTAAGTTAAGAACTTACGAGTGGCACAATAATTATCACTCAAGAAATTTTTATTGTAGAGTTTGGAAAAGAATCAAAATTCTTACTCATCATACAAGAGGGTTTGCCTTGTATAAAAACATGGTGACCATGTATCACCTCTTAAAAGGCGAGTTCATCATATAAAAACATGCTCATACATTTAACATACATGCTCACAGGTTGAAATATAGGTCCCCCAAACCTGGTTTTCCCTTAAAAAATAAAGAGTTGCCAACATCTAACGGTGTTGGGGAGGATTTGCTTGACTTCCAATCTAGAAGCATCGTTGTGGTTTTCTTCAAACCGATAACAAGAACCTCTTCTTTACCATGAACTTAGCTTATGACCTATGCCTAGATGTTATCTATGAAGTTTTAACACATTCATCAATAAAGACCGTGGGGGAAATGTACACTTCTATCCATGGAGTGCAATAAGTTCACTTATAAATTCACTTTCATGAAGCTACATAGCCAAAAAACCAATATTGTCTTTAGATTCTTTATTTAAAGCATGATTAAAAATGAATATCATATTTCCTTTGTTTCAATTTACACTTCAAAGCCCCATCCTGAAATGTCATTTGATTTCATTCCTGACCATATGAAGATTCTAACATCAACAAATTAAAGAGTGTTACTTTACCACGCATACCATGGCTCATGTTATTATGTGGGCAACCCTATTATCAAACAACGACAAAAGATCTCAAATCCAAAGACATGATATGATACTATATAATTTAGCATGATGATTGAAAGATCAAAACTTTTACAGTACAAGATCATGAGATTTTTAAAACCCAAGTTTTGCCCACATGATAAATAATTCTATATAACCATTATGTTAGAGTCAAGTTGTTTGACTCAAAAACTTGGAGATAAAAGTTGTTGGATAAGCTAAAGTTGTCACAAGAGGAGTCCCTTTGTTGTGTGACAAAAGTATTCATGAATGGTTCACTCACAAGAGTAGTCCCTTTGTTGTGTGACAAAAGCATTCATGAATGATTCACTTTGTTTGCTTACTTGAAAGAGAAACATTTTTGCATTTGATGTGAAGAGGGAGAGCTATTGCTTGTTTCCACTTCCTTCACCAGTCTTCAAGGGAAATGATAGCAAAGATATTGTGTAAGTCCTTTGTCCTTTTGCAATGCTGACATTGTGTTGATGGAAAAATATTTTTCAACTTCAAGACTAGAAGCATTGATATGTTGTGATTAGAGAAGGGTTTACTCCATGAATGCTTCCCATTTCGAACCACTTTTATTACCAAGGTACGAGCACAATTGGACATAACATTGTAATTGCCATGCTCTTAAGAACAATTGCCTTAAGCCATTATTCCCTATGTGGTATAATCTAGATGAGAGATATGAATAGTTGCAAGAATTTCAATTATCAAGTCCAGAAGTTGGTGAGCAAGAGGCAAGTTGAGTTTGCATATGATAATGTCATCTACCATATAGTCACTGGATTATCATGAGTATAACAAAGGTTGATAAACAATGACGAGACATAGATGTTGCTGGAGAAGCCAAACTCATTATAGTGTTGTATTGTCAACAATTTTGTTATAGAATTTTGCTATTATGTATTTTTTTAGGATTGAATCATCTTTTTAATGAAATATGCATTTTTTCTTTCTTTTTGTTGTTATGAAATTAAAAGATATTTAACATTTTATTGTTGACTATAATATTTTGATCAAACTCCAACATGCAAAATTAAAGCTAATCAATTCTAAAAGATTAAAAGTATTTTGATTGTAGAAATGATTCGACGCTTCATTACCAAACAATTTTGAGCTCACATACAACATTGAACCATACTTCATGGAGCTAAGTTTTAGCAGTATGCATAATTTAAACCCCGGGAAAAAAATAAATAAATAAAAGTGAAGAAATTCATGCATATGGTTAAATAAAAACAAGAATTCAGAAATTTTTTCATATAAATTTCTAAGTGAAATAATTCGAGACATTATAATAAACCCGATACTGTTGAGGGTTGGATTTAATTGAAGAGAATAATACACTTAAAGGAAAATGGGGCCTAAATGCAAATAAGGGAAAATATAGAGTATAAGTACTCTCTCCTCACCAAAAATCTGTAAGAACCATAAGGAGAGAAAATAGGGAGTTTTATATCCATTCTTGCGAAATCAAGAGAGAAATACTAAAATTTCAAGAACCCATCCAAGATTAAGGGTTTATAGATGGGATAAACACTTGAGAGCAAGGGATTACCAAGAAATCGAACAAGAAGAAAAGAAAGGAGGGAGTTAAAAATCAAACTGGTTGAAGATCAAAATCTTAATTCGTACCGGGTAAGGTGTTCTAAACATGATCTTAAAAATTCATTTTTAATTCGATAATGAATTGATGCCTTGATATTGAATCATAGGTTAGGGTTTTTAGACATGAATTGGGGAAAAGTACTTATTGTTAAGATTAAGTTAATTCATGTGTGTGGTATATAGTTTATGAAAGTATAGTGTGAAGGGGAGGGCAGATGAATCTGAAACAGACTTGTCTCCTGACTTTCGGTGAGATTTCAGGTAGAAGGATGAGGGAATTAGGATCAGATTCCTTCATATAAATTGTAGATTTGAATGTTAGATAACCAAGGAAACTGGTTTTGCTCAATTTAGAGATGTAGAACTCTAGCTATGGGTTACCAATCGAGACTGAGTCGTGACTGATTATGTAGGGCAGTAGGATTAATTAGATGATGAGCAACTTCGACTATCTTGGAGGCAGAACTAGGTTCTCCTTCATTCAGAGAACTAGTAGTCCCGTATCTTAACTTTCGAACGAGATCAATCTCACTTAAAAATAGAGTTTTAGAAATTTGGATATAGTTAAAAATCTAATGAGTGTTCAGACAGTAACAGTTCAAATGACTAGACAGTAATAATTCAAAGTTAGACAGTAACTGTTGGACAATAACAATTCAATGTGTAGACAGTAACAGTTCAAAGTTAGACAGTAATGATTGGACATTAACAGTTCAATGTGTAGACAGTAACAGTTCAAAGTTAGACAGTAACGGTTGGACAGTAACAGTTCAAATGTGTAGACAGTAACAGTTCAAAGTTAGATAATAACAGTTGGACAGTAACAGTTCAATGTGTAGACAATAATAGTTTAAAGTTAGACAGTAACGGTTAGACATTAACAGTACAATGTGTAGACAATAACAGTTCAAATGTCTAAACAGTAACAGTTTAAAGTTAGACAGTAACAGTTCAATGTGTAGACAGTAACAGTTCAAAGTTAGACAGTAACAATAGACTTTCACGTGAATACTATATATAAGAATATAAAAGAATTGAGTCATACAAACACTTGCACATTGAGATACTAACTCTGAAAATATACATGATATATGTATGTATGTTATTATGAGAAAATGAACATGCATAGAAAGTAACATATGAGTAATGGATGAATATGGATTCTCTATAATATCGGCTTGAAGGAATCATAACTAAAAACTTCCTTATGATTCAGGAAGAGCAACTAGGATTAGATCTTCTATTAGGGGAGGTCGCGAGACAGGCGAAACAAGTGCGTGATTTTCCCTTCTATTTGCACTTATACAATTTAAAATTCTTCTGGTGAATGTAGTTATAATAAATATCGTGTTCAAAGTAAATAAAGCCTAGTGTATTTATAAGATTAACTTTGGTTAATGGCATCCGTGATAGGAATGCCGATAGATGATTTACAAGATTAGGTTCGGCTAATGGTATCCGTGTTAGGATTGCCGGGAGATGATTTACAAGATTAGCTTCGGCTAATGACATTTTTGATAAGAATGCCGGGAGATGAATTACAAGATTTGCTTTGGCTATGGCATCCGTGATAGGATTGTTGGGAAATGAATTTCAAGATTAGACTTTACAAGGCCACCTAGTTCACGCAAGTAAATAAGAGTATCCAAATTAAAAATATGCAAATTAGTGTTAATTGGGTTTAAAAGATTTACAAGCAATATATGCAAATTAATACTTCATTCGTATACATTATATGAGCATATATATATATATATATATATATATATATATATATATATATATATATATATATATATATTCTTTATCAACTCAAGCAGGGCATGAAGAATCATCGGGGCCTCAAATTAGACAGGCACTAAGGCAAACTAGGGATGTTCGGCTGACCATGTCAGCCCCATGGGAACGAGTAGAGGAGCCCTCTCAGACTACACCTGTAGGGCCATTTGTTTCTTATGTTGATCGGATGCTCCTAACCCAGCTAGTCAAAGCAGTAATGGAAGGTATGGCTAATGTTGCCACTCCTATACTAGCACCCCCACCTATACCCATCATACCAACCGTTTCAGAAGCAGCTACAACTACTAATGACGTGGTACATCTAGTTTGTTTGGTGAAGAGTATGAGAGAAATGGGTTGTGAACCCTACTTAGGTGAACATGATGCTAAAGTGGCGGGAAGATGGATTAGAAAGGTGGAGAAAACAATTATTCAAATTAAGATACCACATGATCTGCGGGTAAATTGCGCTACTCAATTACTATCAGATGGTGCTATGACTTGGTGAGAGACAGTTCAGTTGAGGAGGGCTACAAAAACCCTATCCTGGGATGACTTCAACATAGAGTTTGAGAATTAATATTACTCCAAATATCATCAGAAGATGAAGGAACAAGAATTCCTAACCTTGAGACAAGAGGGAATGTTAGTACTCGAGTATGAGAGACAATTTCATGACCTCTCACTATTCGTACCACATTATGTTCCATCAGAACAATATATGATAGAAAAGTTAAGGGATGGCTTCCGACAAGAATTGAAGCAGGGGTTGATTGCTTTACAATTCAAGACAGCAAGGGAACTGATTGAAGCAGCACAGACCTTGGAGGCTTGTATAGAAGAAGGCCAACAAAGTTATGGGAGTGCAGGAAAACGAAAGGATATGGAATTTTTAGGCAGGCCACCGTTTCCAAAGAAAGGTAGAGGTGAATAGTTCCTTCCATTCAAAAAGAAAAGGGGGACGTCAATTAGCTTTTGACAGGTTATCGGTGGGAGGTCGGGAAGTGGTCAGACTTGCTTTAGGGCTATAGCTGCGAGGGGGCATAATGATAAGAAGGAAATTGTCTACCCTCGATGTGCTCAGTGTGAATAAAGACACCTCGGGAGTTGTATGGTTTCTCCTAGACGATGCTATATATGTCGAGGAGAAGGTCATAAGTGGAAAACCTGTCAGTACTTGGGAAGAGGATGTTATCACTGTGATGAGAAGGGTCACTTTAAAAGGGAATGCCCCTAGTTAAACACTGAACAACCTCAAAGACATAGGCAGTAAAGTCAGAGTCATCAGCAGTCCATCACAGTAACCAGACCGGGAAGGTCAACTCAGTCAGGAACTAACCCAAAACGCAAAATGAAAGGGATTAAGGAAGGGTTTTCCATATGACCCAGGAGGATGTCAGAGCAGCATTAGATATGGTGGCAGGTATGCTGCAAATGAAGGACTATCAAATGCATGTTTTGTTTGATTCTAGTGCCACTCACTCCTTTATAGCAAATCAAAATGTAATCAAATTGAGTAAGGAAACAAAAAGGGTAGAAAAAGGATTTATTATTGGGACGCCTTTGGGTGAAACTATGGAAACAAATGTTGTATTTGAAGGGGTGGGAACATTAATGGTTGTGAACTAGAAGCAGATTTAATACTCCTAGAATTAAGTGATTTTGATATAATTCTAGGTATGAATTAGTTGGGCAAAAATAAGGCTCATCTAGACTACTTTACAAAATGGTAACCTTCCAAGGGGCTAAGGGTGAAACAATGGTTTTTAAGGGGGAGAGAATTTCCAATTTTACAAATATAATCTCGGGTATGGTTGCGAGAAAACTACTAAGGATAGGTTGTACAGCATACATTGCCTATGTGATAAATTCAAAAAAGGGTAAACTAGGACTGTCTGACATTCCAATTGTGAGGGAATTTCTGAACGTGTTTCTGTAAGAATTGCCAAGACTACCCCCAGAAAGAAAAGTTGAAGTCACCATAGATATATTGCCTGGGGTGTCTCCTATAGCCTAACCACCATATAGAATGGTCCCAAAAGAATTGGATGAGTTGAAAATTCAATTGCAGGAGCTTTTAGACAAAGGGTTCATACAACTAAACAACTCACCTTGGAGGGTACCCGTATTATTTGTGAAGAAGAAAGATGGAACGTTGAAGCTTTGCATAGATTACCGTCAGCTAAATAAAGTGACGGTAAAGAACAAATATCCGCTTCCGCGGGTAAATGATTTGTTCGATCAGTTGAAGGGTGCCAAAGTATTCTAAAAGATTGATTTAAGATTAGGATACTACCAGATACGAATCAAAGGGCAAGATGTGCTGAAAACTGCCTTCACAACTCGTTACGGACACTTCGAGTTCTTGGTGCTACCCTTTGGATTAACTAATGCTCCAACACTTTTTATGGATTTAATGAACTGAGTATTCCAACCATACCTTGATAAGTTTGTTGTCGTATTCATTGATGACATCTTAGTTTACTCTAAATCCTATGAGGAGCATGAACAACACCTGAGACAGACACTACAGACTCTGAGGAGACGCTAGTTGTATGCCAAGTTGGATAAATGTGACTTCTAGTTAAAATAAATTACCTTTTTAGGTCATGTAGTGTCTTCAAAGGGCATTTTTATGGACCCTTAGAAGGTGGAAGCAGTTTTGAGATGGGAAAGGCCTACTACGGTAACTGAAATTTATAGTTTTCTCAGATTGACAGGGTATAATAGAAGATTTATCGGAGGGTTTTCAACGATAGCAACTCCATTGACACGACTCACTAGAAAGAACATAAGATATGAGTGGTTAAAGGAGTGCGATGAGAGCTTTCAAGAATTGAAGAAAAGGCTTACTATTGCCCTCGTACTAATCCTTCCATCTGGAACAAAAGACTTTGTAGTCTACATTGATGCCTCAAGAAACAGACTGGGTTGTGCTGTAATGCAACATGGAAAAGTAGTTGCCTATGCATCGTGACAACTAAAGACTCATGAAGTCAACTACCTAGTTCATGACTTAGAATCAGCAGCAATAGTTTTTGCTTTACGAGTATGGAGGCACTACTTATACGGATCTTGGGTTTTAATTTTCACGAATTATAAGAGCCTTAAATAGCTGATGTCGCAGAAGGAGTTGAATATACGACAACAGAGATGGGTAGAATTAATTAAAGACTACGACTGTATTATAGATTATCATCCAGGAAAAGTGAGTGTAGTCGTGGATGCTCTCAGCCGTAAAGACAAGGCAATTAAGGATGGACCAGCGACTTGGAATGAGGAAACTATGATTGGACTAAAGAGATTAGGGGCAGTATTAAGTATTAATTCGGAAGGATCCTTAATGGCTCAACTAAGGGTGAAGTCAGGATATCGAGAGCAAATATTAGAGGCACAACAGGTTGATGATGAGATGTTAAAAGTAAGAATCAAACTGGAATTGGGGGGTGAAACTCTTTTTCGAATGGGTGATGATGGAATAGTGCTGTTGGGGCAACGCATGTATGTGCCTGACAACAAAGCCCTTAAACAAAAGTTATTATGAGAGGCTTACGAGTCTAAGTTCACTATTGGTGGCCAAATATGAGAAAAGAAGTGGTTGGTTACTTGGAAAAATGTAGTATTTGCCAACAAGTAAAAGTAGAACACCAAAAACTAGCAGGGCTATTACAACCATTACTGATCCCTGAGTGGAAGTGGGAGATGATCACAATGGACTTTGTGTCGGGACTACCCAGAGGAAAAGGGGGAAATGATGTAATCTAGGTCATTGTTGATCGACTAACTAAGTCTGCCCTTTTCCTACCAGTAAAGATGACAAATCCAGTTGACAAGTTGGCTAAGATTTATGTGAACGAAGTTGTAAGGCTTCATGGAGTCCCAACATCAATTGTTTCAGACCGAGACCCAAGATTTACTTCATGTCTCTAGCCGAGCATACAACGTGCCTTGGGAACAAATTTGAGTATCAGTACTGCCTTTCATCCACAGACTGATGGCTAATCTAAGAGAGTTATTCAGATCTTAGAGGATTTACTAAGGGTATGTGCTTTGAAATTTGGTGGAAACTAGGAGAAGCACCTGTTGCTAGTAGAATTCACGTATAGTAACAGTTATCAGACAACAATTGGAATGACCCCATTTGAAGCTCTTTATGGTAGAAAGTGTAGGACACCCTTGTGTTAGGAAGAAGTTGGGGACAGAAAGTTGTATGGGGTAGAATTAGTACAAATCACTACTGAAAAAGTGAGGATTATTAAGGATTGAATGAAGTGGCTCAGGATAGACAAAAGAAGTATGCATATATTCAAAGAAGAACACTTGAATTTTGTCCTAAAGGTAGCTCCATGGAAGGACATGCTGAGATTCAGCATGAAAGGGAAGTTAGCTCCGAGGTTCATTGGACCATTTGAAATCCAAAAACGTATCAGACTTATAACATATGAAATAAACTTGCCTTCATAGTTGACCAAGGTTCACAATGTATTCCATGTTTCTTTGCTATGAAAAGCCGATGTAGATCCTTCGAGAGTGTTACCTCAAGTGCTAGTGGAGGTAAAAGAAGACTTAACACTTGAGGTAAGACTGATAAAGATACTCGATTGGGGCAAGAAAGAACTTCGTAATAAGAAAGTTCCCATCATTAGAGTCTTATGGCGAAGCTCATAAATCGAGGAAGAAATATGAGAGAGAGAATCAGAAAATTCCCCGACTTGTTTATAAACTCAGGTACATAACTCAAATTTCAAGGATGAAATTTCTATTAGGAGGGGAGAATGTAAACCCTGGGAAAAAAATAAATAAATAAAAGTGAAGAAATTCATGCATATGGTTAAATAAAAATAGGAATTCAAAAATTTTTGAATATAAATTTCCAAGTGAAATAATTCGAGACATTATAATAAACCCGGTACTGTTGAGGGTTGGATTTAATTGAAGAGAATAATACACTTAAAGGAAAATAAGGCTTAAATACAAATAAGGGAAAATATAGAGTATAAGTACTCTCTCCTCACCAAAAATCTGCAGGAACTATAAGGAGAGAAAATAGAGAGTTTTATACCTATTCTTGTGAAATTAAGAGAGAAACACTAAAATATATATCCCTTGCAATCCTAATTTGAGCCCGATTGGAATTTTTCTTTTAAAAAGAAACCCTGAACTAGATCACACCCTATATTGGGGGTAAATAAGGGATCTTTTAGTTGAAAATATAAAGACAATAGTGGAATCAATGGTAAATGGAATGCTAAGAACGAAAGCCTAACAATTGAAAAAGTGCTAAAAATGGAAAAAAAGCCCTAGACTAAGAGACATCTAAGAAAACTTTGAGAAAGGCTACAAGAAAGCCAAAAGTAGAATTGCCCACACTTAAAGGAAAATCAAGTTTTGATGATTGGTGGAATGCCATAAAAAGGTTAAAGGTAGGAAAATGCATTCATGTCTAGGAGGGGATAGAGAGGTTTTAATTGAGAAAAGGCACAACAAATGCTAAAAGTTAACATTTGGGGTGATGCAACCATATTATTCAATAGTTTCACCCATATTTAACTAGTGTTTTGTCTATATTTCATATATAAAATACCTTGACATTCTTTGTTTTATGTTTTGGCATTTTTGGATGAAAGATGCAAAAAGGAGTAAATTGGAGGTAATTGGTAGATTTGACCTTCAGTCGATGTTTTATGTAGAACGTGAGTTCTAGAGGTTGAAATGAAGTGATTCTAGTGACATTAAAAAGCTAACATCCATACCTTTCTGGAAATTTAAGGCAAGAAAATAAAATAAGGAAGAGCATGGAAATCGCAGCCTTCAAAGTTAAATATTGCAATCTGCCAGTGTTGACCTTTGTCTATTCTAACTTGAATATATGGAGCTACAAAAGTCCAATTGATGCAAACTCAATTTTATTGGATTCCTGACTCAAAGGAATATCAACTCTTTAAATTTCAGCCAAAAAAGATGTCATATGAGGGAGATATGATTTTTCAAAGATGACAACTGAATTCTGTCAGCAAACAGGTGTCATGAAGAAACAAGTCCAAATTACGTTCTGAAGTATCTAAACTGATATCCAAGTTTTTATTTCAGCAATTTAGCTCCTCTAATTCAAAGCTTGAAGATTTCATGCAAGGCTATTTCTATTTTTTTTTAGGAAAATAGTTATTGAAGTACTTAAATGTAAGTTGTCTACTTAAAGAAGGACTATTTTGTAAAATAGAGACTAGGGTTTCCTAGGATATAAAAAGAATGAGAGAAGAGAAGGGAGGCAGACTAGCCAAGAAGAGAAAAATGCCCCCTTTCTCTAAGAAACTGGAAATCATGCATTCTTCCTTTTTGATTAGTTGTTCAACAAACATGCAAGGCTAAATTCGTTTTCTTGGTTGCAAGGACACGGAAACCTTCGGATTTCAAGAACTGTAAGATTTATATAACCTTTTCTTTTCAGTTTATATGATGAATATGTTTCTTCTTCTATGCTTATTTTTTCTATGATTGTTTATTTTAATTGCTAGAGCGGACTCTAAGTTATTATTGTAGACAATCTATTGCTAAGTTTGATATTAAAACCGGAGTTGTGGTATATGAACTTGTGAAGCAACTGAGTTTAATAATTATGTCTAATCCATGTTATTAATCTTAGGGAGAACATTCAATCAAATCAAACATAGACTGCGGACAATTATGTTTTCTTGATTAATCAACTTACCTAGTTCTTAAGGCTGCCATTGAATTAAATTACTAGTGCGAATACTGTGGTTATTTGATGGTTATGATTAGTTATACGATGGATCCATTGACTAACCAACGTTAAGAAGAGATAAATATTCAGAATATAAATTGATGTTTCATTTCCATGATCAATTCTGATTTCTGTAGGTGGATGTGTGCTTGTGACCATGGTTTGTTCTCTTCATAATTTTCTGATTTTATTTAATTTCACTTGATAGTTTTCTGTTTTCTTTTGCTTTAGCCTAGAAAACATCCAAACCCCCCCCTAAATTACATATCATCTAGCATAAAAATCTTACTTGAACCTTTCTCGTGGGATCGACCCCTTGCTTGCTCTATACTATCTTGTGTGTTGTGTTTGAAGCTAGGGCAATTAATTTGTGCAACCGCGACATTGTAACATGAGGGATCTTTTAGATGAAAAGATGAAGACAATAGTGGAATCAATGGTAAGTGGAATGCTAAGAACGAAAGCCTAACAATTAAAAAGGTGCTAAAAATGGAAAAAAAGCCCTAGACTGAGGGGCATCTAAGAAAACTTTGAGAAAGGCTGAGAGAAAGCCAAAAGTAGAATTGCCCACACTTAAAAGCAAATCAAGTTTTGATGATTGGTGGAATGCCATAAAAAGGTTATAGGTAGGAGAATACATTCATGTCTAGGAGGGGATAAAGAGGTTTTAATTGAGAAAAGGCACAATAAATGCCAAAGGCTAACGTTTGGGGCAAGAGTTAAAAAGAAGAAAATATTGAATCATGAACATGTCTTTTGGTATATGTGATAAAGCCTTCAGTGTCTTTGAATGATTATATTGGTTATCCATCAAAGAAAAAGTTAGAGTTGTTTCATGGCTTATGTTAAGAGATTATTGATTTTTTAGGTGAAAATGGAATGTGTGGCACAATTATATGCCATTTGCTTACAAAGATAATGAAAGAAAAATAAAGAAATGATGAGGCTAATGATTTACAGTGAACCTTAACCTTTCCTTTGAATTGAAACGTGAGATAATAAAAAGATGAAAGAGTATCATGAGATAAATGATGTGCAATGAGCTTTAGTATTCTCTTTAAGTTTGAGATTGATAATAAAAGGAATGGCATTGTTATATGCCAATGATTGATAAGAATGAAACTTCTTGAATCATTGATTGAATTAGGTGAAAACTCCTGTTAAAAAAAGTGGCATGGTTACATGCCAATGTTTGACTTTGATTGATAACATTAAAAGTTTTTTATTGATGAAAAGTCCTATAAAGAGGTGAGGCACGGTTATATGTCACTGCTTGATTATGATTAATGAAAATAAAGTTTCCTATCTAGTTTTAGAATACATGATTTTTTGATGAAATATTTGGCATGGTTATATGTCATTACAAATATAGCAAAAGAAAGAGAGTGAAGTAAATAGTTGATGGTGATCCTATATCTTTGAAACCCTCAAACACCTTTTAAACCTATAAATTTCCCTTTCTTTCATAGCCATCACCTATAACCTACATTACATGCTTTTAAAAGCCCTTTCTAATCAAGTAAGCAATTTGAACCAATAAATGATGCTCTCAAAATATGAAGAGCTTTTCCATAAGGGTCATGGCTTTATGAATTAAGCTATTAATAATTATACATGTTGATAAAATGGATGCTCAAAAGAGACAATCTTTCTTGATAGTGTCTCGAGTCTTGACTCGAGCCTCTTGCTGATGAAATCAACATAAGGTCACCCTATCACGTACCATCAAATGACATATCCAAAATAAGAGATTAAAATTGACACAAAGAACTACAGAAGAGCCAAACAAACTATTTTAATCTTATAACAGGTCAATTTCTGTTTTCAAAACACAAGATAATCAAAGGACTGCATGTATTGAATAATATGTGTTGGATATTTGACTAAAGAAGCTTAATTTTTAAAATACTTTCAAAACTGACATCTCTCTAATTTCATTGCAATAATTAGACTTGAATGGATATGATCCTTGAAATTTGCGAGTTGATTTCAGAACAAGAAAGATTTTCAAACAAAAAAAACATCAACTGAGTTTGCAAAATCCTTGACAGAAATGACATTAACACTTTTTATAAGTCGTCCTTGAAAAGTTGAGCAGCCTAGGAGCAATGCAGTGGACCTTGAGAGGGAAAACAAACAACATTCAGATTAGCTGAGGGCAAAGAAACACATAATCAAATGAAATTTCAGTGAAACCCATCAAAGCTATGATTAGCGTCTGTCAAATGCCTTTTGATGATAAAAAGAAGAGCGAACACAACTATTTCAATTAAAGGTAGTGTTGCTTAAAAATTCTATAACAGTTGAGAGTAACACTACACTTGAAGGGTATCTTCATATCTAAAAGCTTGGTTTAACATTTGAAATATGGTTATGACTCTTGAAAGATGTTATCACATTAGTGCATTTAGATAAATGTTGAAAGGATGCACATTACCTAGACTGTTCAGGGGAAAAGATGCATTTCACCATATAGATATGGGGTGATAAAAGATATGTCATTTATGATGATAATGTATTTCTTTCCATGTTCTAGTCTAGATGATTAAAAAGCCTTAAAATAAGGGATAATCTCTAAAGATAGATTTGGATGAACCTAGCTATATCAACTAAAGAGATGTTGAAGATCATTAGCAAAGGATGACTATAATGGTTTTCTTCAAGAATATAGGAAATGTTGTCATATTGGGGAAGCATGGCCCAATTCGGGGACAACTTCATGGCTATATAAGTACCTGTAATAGCTGTTAGAAATATGTAGGAGTTGTTTGATAAGATTAGACGAGTTGAAGGCCATTTACTGTGAAAAACATTGAGCATATAAAGATAAACCTTTACTACAAGTAATGAGATACATGGCTAGATGATTTGAGATTTACATGAAGATTGATGATAACATATGCTTGAAGAATATGGTTCAACTAGGGGCAATGTCATGGTTGATTTACAATCTAAGATGAGGTTGACACCAAAAAAACATTTTGAGAATTATTAGTAGAATACACACAGCTAATTAGGGGGTAGTTTTTGAAAAAATCTAAAAAATTAAATTATTTTTTAAACTCCTTTATAACGAAGCAAGCAACACCACACTTAGGGGACTTGGTTAGGATTGATAAGCAATGAGAGTAGTAATCGCGGTAGACAATCCAAGAGGTGCACTTATATTCAAGCAGAGGATTAACATATGGTAAACTCAAATGAGCTGGTGAATCAAATGATTAAAAAGGCTTTAGATGGCAAGCCAAGGCACTTTATGACGATAAAGCATCAAAGAGGGGGGCTGTATTTCAAACTAGGTAAGGATATATGCAAGTCATTTAACCATAACCATTGCATAAATATTTTTGAAATTTTACAAGAAAATCCACAATGAAATCAATTGAAAAATAATCAATGATAGCAAAGGATCTCAGTTTTAACTCTATAGGAACTTCTCAATTCTTTGGCATCGAACATTATTGAAATGTTTAAACTTGCAATCGAAAGTATCAGATGTCAACCCTATAATCAAAGTGTTTTGGATTCAATCAAGATGCCTTTGGACAGTTCTAGGGAATCACAAGATTAAGATTTTAGGTCAACTAAACTGAAAACATAAGTAGCTGATGTAACAAGACTCTGCCAAAAAAGATTTACATAGGAGAATAATTATGCGAATATGGTTATCCTAAAAGAAAAATTTTGGTTCTGGTTAAATGGGATCGCCAAATTAGGATCTCAAGTTAGCTGAGCTAAAGACAGATTTAGTTTTAATTAAAGGGGATAACTAGATTGGGGTCTCAGGTTGATCGAGCTAAAGATAAAGATTTTGGTTCTGATTAAAGGGGATCGTTAGATTGGGATCTTAGGTTAACTGAGCTGAAGACAAAGATTGTAATTCTAGTTAAAGGGTATTGTCAGACTGGGATCTTAGGCTAACCGAGCTGAAGACAAAGATTTTGGTTAAATGGGATTGCTAGATTGAGATCTCAGGTTGATCGAACTAAAGACAAAGAGTTTGGGATCTGGTTAAAGGATCGTCAGATTGGGATCTCAGGTTAATCAAACTAAAGACAAAGAGTTTGGGTTCTAGTTAAAGGGAATCACCATATTAAGATTTTAGGTTAACCAAACTATGAAACCAAAGTTTTAGTTGAAGGGAATCGCTAAGATACAAGAGTTTAGGTCAACTAAATTGAAAATAAAAATCACCAAGATGATAGAATTCATTCTTGATTTGGGTAGCATTCTCCGCAACTTAAATACTCATAAAAGGAGAAGGCTACAAAAGGCAGCTCAACACTCCAGATTTGAAAGTAATTTACACAAACTTGCTCTAGTAAACTGGGAGGATGAACCGACAAGAGTGACCACCTCAGAAATTACAACCTTCAATAATAAAAAAGAGATTGTGAAGAAATGAGGGGTCTATATTTTGAAAGGCATGCATTACATATGGTTTAACCTCAACTTTAAAATAGTGTTGGTGCAAGATTCATCAATCAAGAGGAAATATGGTTTCAAACGTGTTCAGTTATTTTTGGAATGAAATTTGAAATTTGGCAAAGAAATCTCATCCATATGGTGTGGATAACTAAGGCTATAAGACAAGGCACTCGTTTTAAGAGTTTACCCTTGAAAGGTATTTTGTTTTAGGAAAGTTTTGAAGGATGTTGATGAAGATCCAAGTTTGAATTTCAAAATGGTAGTTCGCCTTTGAAAATATACCAATTCAGGAAAGCATGGACGTTTGCTGAAGTTCTTTTTAGTATTTGAAAAGGAAAGGTCGTCCATGAAAATAAACTAGTTGTTTTGAATTTTAAAATGGACAGGTCGCCTATGAAAATAGACTAATTTCAGGGAAGCATGGATGCTTACTGATGTTCCTTTTTTAATTTAAAAAGGACAGGTCGCCCATGAAAATAGACCAATTTCAGGGACGCATGGACACTTGCTGAAGTTCTTTTTGGAATTTGAAAAGGGTAAGTCGCTGGTGAAAACATACCAGTTTTTTAAATTTCAAAATGGATAGGTCGTCCATGAAAATAGAACAACTTCAGGAAAGTATGAATGTTTGCTAAAGTTCTTTTTGGAATTTAAAAAGGCAGGTCACTCGTAAAAATAGACTAGTTTTTAAATTTCAAAACTGGAAGGTCACTCGTGAATATTGATCAATTTCAGAGAAGCATGGATGTTTGCTGAAGTTCTTTTTGGAATTTAGAAAGGGTAAATCGCCTGTGAAAAAAGGCCAACTTTTGAATTTCAAAATGGACAGGTAGCCTATGAAAATAGATCAATTTCAAGAAAGCATGGACACTTGCTGAAGTTCTTTTTGAAATTTGAAAAGGATAGGTTGCCTATGAAAATAGATCAATTGTTGAATGTTAACTGAGCTGTAAAACCAAAGTTCTAGTTGAAAGCTATCGTTGAGATGCAGGAATTTAGGTCAACTGAACTGAAAACAAAAGTCACCGAAATTAGAGGATTCATTTCGCAATGAAAACATTTGAATCATAGTTTTGGTTGAAGGGGATAATTGCGAAGACAGAGTATCAGGTCAACTAAGCTAAAGTTTTGAGAAGATTAGATTTGAAGAACAATTTGTTTTTCTTTACAAACTTACCACACAAAGTTATTGATAAGTCTTTGCTCTATAAGTATTGTAAAGAGGGGGCATTTGTTACTACCCAAATTTTGACCATTGTTTTTGAATTTTTTTGAAAAAAACCAACAAATAGAAAAACAACAAAAGCCTAAAAAAATATGTTCTTAATGTATTTGCATAATTTTCAGTGTCTTTTCCAAATAATTTAAAATTAAAAAAATTTACTTTCAAACATGTTCAGTTATTAACGCGTTTTTTGAATCAATGTTGATGTTGCTTTTAAAAAAAAAAAATCAAAATACAAAAAAATAAGGAAAATCAAAATATAATAAATGGGCAAAGGGAGCAAAAGTAAAAAGGAAGAAAATAAGGGATCAAATAAAATTTAGATTGCTTGGAGACCAAGCAATTAAGGGGGAGAAGACAAAATTTTACCTATAAATGGGTGGTTATTCAAAAAAAAAAAGAATTTAAGGGAGGCCAGAAAAAAAATCAAATTCTCTCCCTCACATACAAGAAAACCCTAGCCCCCATATTTGCATAAAAGAGTCGTCATCCATAGAAAAAAACAGAAGAAGAAGGACCCAACATCTTCGAGCCCCTATAAACCTAAACCTAGCCATTGGGAAGACTAAAAAACTAACTGCTCCTCACTCTTTTTTTTTCTTCCCCATCATCAGCTACCCATAACTTTCTTCCCTCTAAAACACTTGCACAAACCAAAAACCCTAAATCTATCTTTCCTTTCTCACATGGTCCAAACCTCCATGCCACCATCAACACGAGACAGCCTCCCTTCTCTCTCTACTCTCACTGCCAAACACCCATCACCACTAGTTTTTTCATCCTTACCACTAACGACACCAAGCACCCCATAACCACAACAACTGTATTTCCATTGTTGTCAAAACCTAGCACTACCACCAGCAATTTTCTCTTTCAATTCAACTAAAACCAACAACCTCATTCCTGTATAAACCCATGAGTCCTCAATAGCACAAGTCGTGACCCTATACCAGCAGCTTTTGATTGGTCCAAGCTTCCTCGACAGCAACCCATATTGCCAACTCTTCCTTGTAGCATTCATTCCCCATCCCACAGACTCAAACCACAAGAAACCGACAATGAAAGAGAAGTATTAGTGCCACCGTCAACCTCGACAACATAATAGTTTTCCTTTACTTCCCTACGACAGTGTCATCAACCTCACTCCACCCACAACAACCCTCGTTTACAGCAAATAAAGAGGAGCAAATATGAAAATAGAAGAACAAAAGTTATAGTAGAGAAAAAGAGAGGTAGATTTGAGCAAAAAAATAAATAAAACCAACTTTTTATGAATATTTCTTAGTTTTTGAGGTGACGGTACCCTTTGTTGCTGGTACAGATGATTGTGCATCAAAAGTATCTTTAAGTCTCTTATTTTATATATGTATTTATTATTTTTATTTGGGTTTTTTTATAATAATTGATGTGCTTTTTAGTAATAAAGTTTCTTTTAATGTTTCGATAGGTTTTTGGAGCTTAAATGAATTATTTCAGAAAATTCAATGTCGGAATTCGGAACAAAGAATTGAAGAGAAATTTAGTTGAAGATTGAAGCAAATCTTGGTTCAAATAAATGCTCTAAATTTGCCCCAAAAATCAATTCTAGTCCAATTCTAGAAAAGAATATCATATGATCTATTTCAAGCCCAAACATGCCTTATGTTGTGTGCAAACTTCAACCATCAAACACTCAAGGTTTCAATGTCAATCTTAGCCCAAATAATAGGTACATTTGTATCCTTATTTGATGCTTAAATTCAGCCCCAAATCACCCTCCAAATCAGCCCAAACACAATCCATGATCCTACATGTCCACACAACAAATAACATTTGATTTATTTGGGTAATTCATTGATCCAAGAGGGCAAGCACATGGATGGAAAGCTGGAGGGGACATTGTGACATTATTTTGGGTCAAAAGAAGAAAGATACAACTCATAAAGGAGGAAGAAAAACGTGCACCAAAGTATTCTCCAAGCTGGTCTGGTTTGATTTTCCAGAACACCTTTCAGTGTTTTGCCCATAACGTTTGACTCAGATGTCCAAATGAGTTGTTCTTTAATGATCTGGAAAGCTAACAGAATGGCCTATAAATATGTCTCTAATAGCCATCTCCAAAGGAGGCTTCAAAAAGGGTTGAATTGCTGTCCAAAGTTAGAGTCAGATTTGTGTCCAAAGTTTTACTGAAATTGTGTTGTGTTCTTCTTTATAGATTTCGGTTCTTTAGCTTGTAAAACTCATTATTTCAGTTTGATTCAAGTCATTTTATGTTTATTAAAGTGTTATTATATATAATCATGGTTGGCTACTCTTCTTCTTGGATCCAAATCAAGGATGATGGTGGTTGAGGTGAGTTCTTTAAGATATGAATGAATCTTAATGTCTATCTTTTTATTTTCTTCATGAATGTTTTATTATTGCAAAGAAATTTTAGAAATCATTTAGGTAATGTTATAATCTTGAATTTTTATGCACAAACCTTAGTTTTGGTATAGAGATTGCTTGATTCAATGTCTTACTTAATATGAAAATACTTGTTCATTCTTAAGCAATAATCAATCTTCATCTTTTTAAACTTCATTGTAATATCTTCCGATCTAATATCACCATCGTTGATATTAGGTTGATTTATCTTATATATGTTGAAGGAATCACCAATACATCACCATTAAAATTGATTTGGACCAAGACTTACTTTTTCTTGTCATTTAAAATCTATTTACACTTTTTCATCTTTAAAAACAAATCCATCAATCATTTTCAACCAAGTTATTGTTAATTTAATTTCTCTTGAGTTTTGTTTTGTTACTTAGCTTAATTTCCAGATCTAGCTCTCTGTGGATATGACCTCAATCTTACCGAGTTAATTGCTACATCGCACACTCGTGCACTTGCGAGTTAAAACAAGCCGATCATAAAAAGCGGTCAAGCAACAGACATGAAGAAAAAGAAGATATCTACTCGATCCATCTATTTTTGGTCCTCTTCGATGACGACACATAAACCCGCACGCCGTTGGTTGTGACGACATATGAAACTCACGCACCGCCACTATTTTGGTGGTTCTAAAATCTTCCAGTACACTTCCTGAGTTCGGAACAATCTCTCTAACCTATTTCCAACCTTTAGAAGGACCATGTTGTGAATTTTAAATTTTTTGTGTGGGTTTTAATTTATTTTTAAATTTTGAATTTTTATGGCTTGTAAATATGTAATTGTGGGGGGAGGGGGTGAGTAAAAATATAGTAAAATAAATGTGTGTGCTGATTAGTACTTAAAAGTGTAATTTTATCAAGGTTTTATATCATCATATTGCACTTAAAGTATCATTAAATTCCTTAACTTAAGCATGTTTTATAATAACAAGTCTAATAACTTAAGATATCTTTAATTTATGGTAAATGCTCATTTTGAATGCATGTATATCTCATGATTTAAAGGATTGATTGATGTGTTTAACTATTGAAAGTGAAAAGACAAAGAGAGGGCTAAGCTTAAAGAACAGATGCTGGTTCAATTCAAACTAAAACACCATTCGGTTATTGGATCATAAATGGAGTTGTAGAACTTGGATTTAGGTCTGGTTTATATGGATGGAAACCTAAGACATAGGCTTAAAACTTTTATGAAGAATCCAAGATTCAAAAGGGTCGTTTTCAAGTTCAACTTGTAGCAACAAAAGAGAAGTTGAAATCTATCCTGCAGCTCAGACATTGTTCAGTGTTCAGTCCATATCTCAAGTTATAGAAGTCTAAATGACCTCATTCTTGTCTTATTGGAAATCTGAGATAAATTCCTAGAACTTTCATGAGGACTACCCAATTATAATGTTATCAATGATGTTTTATTCAGACAAGAAGATAATGGTTGTCACCAAGTCAAGAGGTGGCCACCCATTCAATAAGTAGTCATCAAATCAATAGTTCTGAATTTTAGCCTATAAAATGAGGCATTTGCCATACATTTAGACATCTTGGTTTTCATATCAAGATCATGCTCTTTATTGCTTTCTTTATATTTTTGTAATGCTTAAATTTTATTTTATGTTATATTTTTCTTAATTTCTTGTTTATGCTTTTCATCATAACTATATTTCTTATCTAGTTTATTTATGTTTCTCTTTTTCACAATGTTTAGTTAAGTTTATTATGTCAAGGTGAAAGGGTTTCACTAATAGTGTTAGAATATGTATAATATATAACTCAACATGGACTTCAATGTTTATATCCAAGAAAGTTTGTTATTAACATGTCTTATCTTTTTATCTCACTAATTCTTAATACCTTGTTAAATGATTAATCTAGATTTGTATTGTGCAACCCTTGGTACAACAAATACTTAGCACTTTCATAACCTACTGTATGGTATAACCGACATCTGTGCTATGAAAGGAACTTGATTTGTTGTTAACATAGGTTAACATCATTAATTTCTGACAATATTTAAAAGTATAGTGTTACTAAAATAGGATAATTAATATGATCATGTTAAAAATTTATAATAAACTATTAAGTATAAATCATCCGATTGGAACTTCCTTTGTGTGTGGTTTCTAGTTGAGAAATAAGAGTTTATACTATACTTATTTCTAATACTATTAATGGATCATCTAACCTTGACAATTGCTTTTATCTTTTATTAATACTCACATCAATATCACATCTCAAAAGTTCTCTTCAACTCCTTTTCATTTGTTGTTTATAATTTTATATAATTCACCTCCTCGTAGTTCGACCCCGGTCTTACGGGGTTATTTATTACTTCGACACTCTTGTACTTGGGATAAGACATCAATCTTTTGATCGTGTCATGTGCATATTTGCATTTTATTTTATTTTGAGTTAAAAGAATGATTAAAAAAATACAAAATGATAAAAAGATAAATGTTTTTTTAACCAATTGTTTTGATTGCAAATGAAAAAAAAAGTATTTCTGCTTAGTGCATACAGCCCAAACCTTACAAAATTTGCTTTTTTATTTATAAAAAAGAAACTAGAAATTTTTGTATTTCTTTCCATTTTTGTGAAATTTACAACAAGTTCATAAAATTCTTAAGGATTTGACCAATATTTCAATAACCCTAAGTTTTTTTTCTTTTTTTTTCTCTCTGTAAATTCATGGTCAACATTTTGGTATAGATACTAGACTTACAAATAAGCTGATATTTAAATATCAAGAGTTGACTAAAAAATTCTCATAACTTTTTTTTTTAATATTTATCAATTTTAATTGGAAGTTTTTTTTTTCTATCACAATATACGAGTTGTGGGAAACACTTTCACCTTTTGAGATATGTGTACTCTGTCAGGGCACCTACATGGATCTTTTCCATAAGAATTTATCTAGGCATACAAGCCTATAAAAAATTCAAAATGCCAAATTTATTCATGGGAGTAAATCTTTATTATGAACAAAAAAAAACCCATTGGTTAGGAACCCATCAAAAGCTTTAAATCATATTTAGACCACACAATACATTTTACCTCATATAAGGTGCGCTGGGGGTGCTAATAACTTCTCTAGCCATAACCAGTCTCTTACCATTAGAATTTTATAAGACCAGCACATTCCAGTCTCCTAGTGACCCTAAACCAAACAATTAGGTGGCGACTCATCGATCCAGACATCCTGTTACACCATGTGCCCACTTGCGATAATTCTTAATGAATTTTTTTCTTGATTTATTTTTCTTTGTGTAAAAATTAAAGTTTTAACATCAAATTCAATATGTTAAAGTTACATATTACTACAAGGTATTCGATTTTTCCAAGAACTTTAACTTTTGATCCAATAAATTAATTCTCATATTAAATGACAACAAAATTATATATCAATTAAGATTTTAATAGGACTCTTATTATATAAATACAAGCTTTTAATTCCTAGGCTTACACACTAATATACATATTTTTACTTACAAAAACACACCATTAAATTTTAATGTGTTAGAGTTTAAAAGTACCAAAAACTTTTAAAAAACCTTTCGTGAGTGTTTTTCATCAAAGATAGGAGGTATATTCTGATATATTTATTTTTTTCATATTAGATCTAAATGTAAATTGTTCTAGAAACATGTTTAAATCTATCAAGTTTTAACAATTGATATTAGAGTTTGTAATAGTACTTCTGCCTTGATATCTATGTTGATATATCTATCTAGAAATTTTTGTGTTCAAGTATATTAATTAATATGTTTAATTATATTTGTCATGGGATTTTTTTATGGTCAGTTGATTTTTTTATTCTGCTATTTGCCTTGAGAATTTTAGGAACATTGGTTCGTGAATTGAATTAATGATTAATCTAACTTTATTTATGGCTTAAGAGTTTAGTTTATGGTGGAATGAGTTTTGATAATTGTTATGAATATGATGCCTAGTAGCGAAGGAAATAATTGCCTGAACATGCTCAATAGTGTAAGAATAAATTGAAAACCATTTGTGCCAAAAATAAATATTTTGGGGCTTTTGTTTTATTTGTTGTTTTGATGCTTTGTATGGTTACAAATCATTAGGAAAACTAATTTTTAATCATTTAATGTTTGGGCTATCCATTTGTTTTCCTTCGGGCTATGTAATTTGTCTGGTTGTCACTTTGATTTTTTGCGTGGTTTATTTTCATAGTTTTATTTTGTTTTTTTATGGTGCTTCTTTTATGAATTAATAAAAAAAGGTAACATGTTATTTTATGTCATATAAAATTATACCTCAACTTAATGTCTAGTGATCTATATGATTTTATATAATTAGGGATTAGCCACAACATCTTTAATTAAATAAAATTATATATTATGCTATGTTAGGATCACATAAAGAATTATAGACATTAATTGTAATTAATTATAATAAATATTATCCCACAATAATTTTTCATTATATTTATATAATTGATTAGAATAAAATATCAAATTATTTTTATAATATACCCATAAGAATTATACATTAAGTACATAATATGATAGTTTTACCATAAGATTTACGATAGAATATCAAATTATTCTCATAATATATAACCATAAAATTATAAATTAAGTACATAATTTGATAATTCTATCATATGATATATTTGAATTTGATTGAATTAAAAATTCAGTCCACATGCAATTTTTATGTCATTAGATTCAATTTTAGCATGATTTAAATTAGAAAAGCATGAAATTTTATTTAGTTCTCAATTTTGATGCAAGCATGCACTTTAAATTTGTTTTTGTAGTTATACAACATGTTAGTTTTTCTTATATTCGTTGTGACATTCCCGATCTAAAGGGTGATAAATATAAAGTATAGAAGGAAATAGTTCTTCTTTTTTTAGGGTGGATGGACATAGATTATACAATTAGAAAAGATGAACCACTTGCAATTACTCATACTAGCACTTCAAAGGATATTGTTCTTCATGAACGATAGGAGTGACCTGATCATCTTAGTATAATGTTTATAAAAACAAGAATATCAACTTGTATATATAGTTCAGTTGATCAACATGAAAAAGCCTAGGATTTGTTAAAAGCAATTAATGATCAATTTATCACTTTAAATAAGGCACCAACAACACTGTAATCATAAGTTCTCATCCATGAGGCTTACCAATATAAGAGGTTTGTATGAGCACATCATACAAATGAGGTATATTATGGCACAATTGAAGAATCTTGATGAAGGGGAAAGGTAAAACTCCTCTTCAAGTTGATATTAAAAAGGAATCCATATGTTTTTTCTAGAAAAAAAAAGGACAGTTGGAGAAGAAACGTGCAAAAATTCAGAAATGACTTGAAACAAAAGGTATTTCAATCTCATTTATTTCTTATAAATCTAATATGATTGATATTAATTATAACACATGGTTAATTGATTGTGTTTTATAATCCATTTTTCAAATACCTTACAGGGTATGCAATACCTAAGGAAACCAATGGGAACTGAGTAAAACATCTATTCAGAAAACAAGATGTGTTCACAAATGAAGGCTATATGATCGTGTTATTTTACTCTAAGTAATGGTTTTGTTTTAGAGTTAGAAATGACTTTTTATCTTCCAAGTTTTTCTAGAAACTTGGTTTCAGTTTCAAGAATTTTTTTTCTGGATATTCTGTTAAGTTTTCAGAAATTTTCAGATTATTTTATAAATTTGATTGTGTTGGAAATGGTATTTCGTCTGATAGTCTTTATTGCATTAATTTACAAAACAATGCCATTTATAGTTCAATGCATGTTCACACTACATTACAAAATGTGTTATTAATGAGCATCCCTCTAAGTTATGGCACTAGAGATTAAGATATATTTTCATAAAAGAGTTAATAGATTAGTAAATGATAAGATACTTAGTACTCTTGATTTTATTGACTTTGGACTTATATGGATTGCATTAAAGGAAGACAAACCAACAAGTCAAAAGAAAGGAGTCAGTAGGAGTTAAAACATATTAGAAATCATTCATACTAATATATGTAGTCTATAAACATTGACTCATATGGTAAGAAATACATCATCTTTTTTATATATAATTACTCATGATACATATATATTTACTTGCTTAATAACAAAAATGAAGCATGACATGCCTTTAAGATTGTTAAGACTGAAGTAGAGAAATAATATAACCTAGTTCGCTTGCAAAATTTTTTCAAGAGAATGAGATAGTTGCCTAATACACTATATCTAGTTCACTAGATTAGAATGGTGTAGAAGAAAGAAGAAACCAAATATTATTGAACATTGTACAAAGTACGCTTAACAACTTTAATCTACCTAAGTCCTTATAGATTGAAGCATTAAAGACAACAATTTACATATTAAATTGAGTTCCAACCAAGACTGTTTCAGAAATGCCATTTAAGTTATTGAAAGGTTAGAAATCAAGTTTGCGACATGTGTGTGTTTAGGGATGCCCATCTGAAGTAGGAATTTATAATCCGTAAGAAAAGAAGTCAGACCCAAGGATAATTAGTGGGTGTTTCGTTGCATATGTTAAAAGGTATAAAAGTATAGATTTTATTGTCCATCTCATAGTACTAGGATTATGAAATCAAGAAATACAAAGTTTTCTGAAAATGACTTGATGAGTAAGAGCAATCAATTCAAGAACATAGTTTTTAAGAAATATCATTCAGAATCACAATCTTCCACATCAAGTTATATATTGGTTATTGTTAACAACATCGTTCAAGTGTACAAAATGGGGTTTTAAGACTAATTGTTAAAGTTCAACAAGCTGATAACAACATTTTAGTAGATCAGGTAGTTCAAGCATTACTAAGAATTTCTGAATAACCAATTAAACCAAATACTTCTTAAGAAGATGATGGTACAATATTGAGAAGATCTACTAGAATAAAGAGATCAACAATTCATAATGATTATGTTATACATATATAAGAATATATCTGACTATAACATTAGAGCAAAAAATAATCATGAATGTTTTTACAGGCCATAAGTTGCAAAGAATCAAAATTCTTATATGATGCCATAAAGGAAGAGATGAATTCTATAAAGAGTAACAAAGTCTAAGATCTTGTTGAGTTACCTAATAATACAAGATGCATTAAATATAAATGAGTCTTTAAGACAAAGATAGATTCATTAGACAAAATTGAAAAATATAAAGCAAGATTCATTGTTAAGGGATTCATTCAAAATGAAGAAACTAATTACAAAGAGACTTTCTCCCTTATATCTAAGAAAGATTCTCTACGTATTATTTTGGTATTAGAAGCATATTTTGACTTAGAAATGCATCGAATGAATGTGAAAATCATATTTCTCAATAGAGATCTAGAGAAGGAGGTTTACATGAAACAACCTGAAGGATTCTCTTTTAGTGATGATGAGCATCTGGTTTTCAAGCTCAAGAAATCCATATATGATTTAAAACATGCATCCCAACGATGATACTTTAAATTCCATGATGTAATTTATTTATTTGGACTTAAAGAAAACATCATGATCAATGCATATACCAGAAAAATAAGTGGGAGTAAGCCTTTTTTTTTTCTTGTTTTATAAATGGATAATATTCTACTTACGACCAATGATAAAGGTTGTTACATGATGTGAAACAATTTCTTTATAAGAGCTTTGACATGAAGGATATAGGTGAGGCATTTTATGTCGTTCACAATAAGATATACAAAGACAAATTTAAAAGCATTTTAGGTTTGCCTCAAAAAACCTATATCAATAAAGTTGTAAAGAGATTTTAGATGAAAGATTGTTTACCAAGTGTTGCTTTGATTGTGAAGGGTGATAAGTTTAATTTGAATCAATGCCCGAAAAATAATCTTGAAAGGGAACAAATGAAGAACATTCCATGTGTTTTTGTTGTAGAAAGCCTAATGTACCCTCAGATCTGTACAAGGCCTGACATTATATTTGTTGTGGGAATGTTAGGACAATATCAGAGTGATCCAAATATAGACCATTGGAGAGTTGTATAGAAAGTAATGAGATACCTTCAAATAATCAAACACTACATACTTATGTATAGATATACAAACAATCTAAAAGTAATTGGCTAATCAGATTCAGACTTTGTTGTTTGTATTGATTTATGAAAATCAACTCTAATCTAAATGTAAATTATTTTAAAAACATGCTTAGATCTATAAAGTATAACACAATCTATTTCCATTTAATTATTGTCAGAAAAAATTAGTGTATGTGGTGCATGTATATGTGTATGTGAAAATATAATATTTTTTAGTATCTATTTAGTAATGTGATATAAGATATATTTAAAAATAATTTTTAATTGAAATATTTTAAAATAATATTTTATTTTTATTTTTTTATATCATCATCTAATATATATATATATATATATATATATATAATATTTTTTTTTAAAAAAAAAACCTTGTAAAGAAGTTTGAAAAGGAAAAGTTCATACAGGGCCACGTAAACTCTTTCTCAATGATTATCTTTCGTGGTCTGAAACGAGGTCGCCGACAATTCAGACATGTTCGGAAGAAAACGAAGAAGATTTGATGGTCTCTCGACGTCCACGTTAGCTTAGAGTTTATGTTTTTAAGAATGTGAGGCTAGAAATTTTCTTGTACTAGAATTTGATGATGAATAGATGACTGTCTTCTGGAGATTAATTTGTACACTTTCTTCTGCATCCCACATGTGTTTTCTTGAGTTAATAATAACAATAATAATGACTACTGATTTATGAGCTGCTTAATTAATTTGAGAAAACTCATTTGTACATGAACAAGAATAAACATAAAGTTTATTTGTTAAGTGAGAGTAACACATATAAAATAATATTTGAGAAATTATATGCATTGTAATATATGGAATACAGTACTCATTATTAGAGGACTTATTATCATGATTCCTGCATTTGTTTTCTAAAAAAAATAAAGGATATGATTAAATTAAGAGATTGAGTTAAACATGTTAATTAAGTGGAAGAATGTTAAAGTTATGTTTTAATATATCCCTATTATCGTGAGATTCAATTTTTTCAAGAATTTTAACTTTTGATCTAATAAATTAACTCTTATATTAAATTGCAATAAAGTTATATATCAATTAAAAGTTAATAAGACTTTTGCTATATAAATACATGCTTTTGATTCCTAGGCTTACACACCAATATACAAACTTTTACCTTAAAAATACACTATTAAATTTGAGTATACTAGAGATTAAAAATACCAAAACCTTAAAAAAAATTGAGTATTTTTCATTAATAACAAGAGGTATATTTTGATATATTTATTTTTATCGCATCACATCTAAATACAATTACTCTAAAAGTATGCTTGGATGGATGAAGTCTATGTCCATTTGAGTATTGTCTTGTTTTAGGTAGGAGTATGATCCTACATACGTGATCAAAGAAAGTAGTGTGTGTCTATGTATATGTATATGTATGTGTGAAAATATGATAATTTTTAATATTTGTTAGGTAATGTAGTGTAAGATATTTTTTAAAGTGATTTTTAATTGAAAGTGTTTTAAAATAATATATATTTTAATTTTTTATATCATTATTTAAAAAATATATATTAATTTAATATATTTTTTTAAAAGAAAAACTTGTAAAGAAGTTTGAAAAGGAAAAAGTTCATACAGTGCCACGTGAACTGTTTCTCAATGATTATCTTTCATGATTTGAATGTGAGGCTAGAAATTTTCTTGTACAAGATTTTGATGATGAATAGATGACAATTCAAAAATAAAAAAATCTGGAGATTTGTATCCTTTCTTCTGCATTGGATTCTGTCTTCTCAAATATCTTTTGACTCAAAATAAAATAAAAAATGGAAAGATTTATGCATTGATCATTTGTGAGAGGTGGTTCTGATTAGTGGCTGATTTAGTTCTTTCCTCCAATTTCGTTACTCTTAATCTTTGCTAAAGATGAATGTGTTAAATTTGGTTTGGATTTCTCAACCAATCAGCATCCCACATGTGTTTTCTTGAGTTAATAATAATAATAATAATAATAAAGACTGATTTTGACATATGCAAGGAATCTAATTGTCGTTTTTAGAACCATGATGCATGCAGCATTTAATCAGAATCAAAATATAGAAAAAAGAAAAACATATTTAGTAAAACAAATAAATATGAAAATATAAAATAAATATTTTCATGATGATTTTAAAGTCTGAAAAGAGATGACAAACAAAAACCATTCTGCTATTTTCGTTTTTTTATATCTTGAATTAGTAAAGAATTTAATACTTCAACCTACTAAATTACAGACACTTTATTAATTTACATGCTCGTAACTCAAGTCTCTCTATATATGGAGGGCAGTTTATTTTGCTTTGTAGAGAAATTAAGAAACAAGAAGATAGCCTTCAGGATGGAGTTTGATAGAGTTCAAACCATCGCTTCTTTGTCATTTGACAAGGAGGCGATTCCTGAGGAGTTCATTATGCCAGAGAAAGAGCAGCCAGCAATAACCACATTTCGTGGTCTAGCCCCTGAGATTCCAGCCATTGATCTCAGTGACCCTGATCAAGAGAAATTAGTGGGTTTGATTGCGGATGCTAGCAAGGAATGGGGGATATTCCAGGTTATAAACCATGGAATTCCAAGTGATCTTATTGCCGAACTACAGGGTGCTGGTAAGAAATTCTTCGAACTCCCTCAGGAAGAGAAAGAGGTGTGTGCTAGGCCTCGTGATTCAGAAAGTATTGAAGGCTATGGTTCCAAATTGCTGAATGATCCCCAAGAAAAAAAAACTTGGGTTGATCATCTCTTTCATAGGATATGGCCTCCTCCTTCCATCAAATACCAGTTCTGGCCCGAAAACCCTCCTTCTTACAGGTCTGTTTTCTACCATTTAAATTGGGTTAAAAAAAATAAAAAAAGTGCTGCATAAGACACAAGTACTCCCACGTAAGGACTAAATCCAAGTTCTTGCGAAGGGGACAGATAATTTCAGTAGTCAGTGCACATGAAAACAACCAAAAACTTTTGTAGGAACCCCTAAGTGGTTAGAAATTAACATATTTTGTTTCCACAGTCCTAGATGCCTCACTTTCCACTTTGGGGGGTACCGTTTCTTTTGACAACACAAGTAATCCTCAGCTGCTTGAAACTGTTTGCATCAAGATACAGTAAGCGTTTTGTAGATTATTCGATTGAGAATCTAGGTGGTGGTCATGTCTCAAACTTTTTCAAAATATCATTGAACTTACAAAATCTTGGAATATTTATACGAAATGCCACCCCTGACACTAAAACTACACATTTTGACCCTCCCACTTTTCAAACCCTTGATTCGTCCCTTTTACTAAAAGATAATATTTTTCTATGGCAGAGAAGTTAACAAGGAGTATGCTAAGTATATGAGAGATGTGGTAGATAAGCTATTCACAACCCTCTCTTTAGGGTTAGGGCTTGAAGGGCATGTGTTGAAAGAAGCTGCTGGAGGTGAACAAATTGAATTTATGCTCAAAATAAATTACTATCCACCATGCCCACGTCCAGACCTAACACTTGGGGTAGAGGCTCATACTGATCTATCTGCCATCACCATTCTTGTGCCTAATGAGGTCCCCGGTTTGCAAATCTTCAAGGATGACCATTGGATTGAAGCTAAGTATATTCCTGATGCATTGATCATTCACATTGGTGATCAAATTGAGGTAATTTTCTTAGCCCTTTATTTGATTTTTCACTCAATTTTTCTTTTAGTTCTTTTATTGCATTCTCTATTCTTGTTTGTTGCTATCTTTTTTGTTTTTCTTTCTTTTCCATTTCTAACAACAAATCAAATAAATTTCAATCTTGGAAATATATGCGATAATGTTAAGTTTTTCTTTTCCTTTTTCTTTAATTAGTTAATTACAAAGAAGAGATTTGAATTCTTTTTTTTAAAGGCCATATATAAATGCTAACTGGGCTATAAATTTATCAGCAACATCAAATCATCACCTCACCAATTAATCAATTATCTATCTAACACCCAATTGTTTTTTTTTTTTTTTTTTGGGGGGGGGGGGGGCGGCATTAACAGATTGAAAGTGTTGAAAACAACTTGGTATGACTATGCATTCCTTCCAAGTAACGGATGCTTTAATAGCAAGTTATTACTTACAACCAGTTGGCATTTAGTGGAGGAAGAGTTAATGAGCCTTTATGAGGAGTCCATCTTTCATTCATGGCAAAAGAAGGGTGTGGGCACAAAGCATTTAGAAAAAAAAATGATTGCATTGTTTTACACCAGGCATGGGCACTATCATTTAAAGGCTATCTGTACAATTTCTCTTGACTTATTGTGTTAATGGTTACTAAAATTTGTCAACTACATATACACTTGGCAATTGGAATGCAGATCCTTAGCAATGGTAAGTACAAGGCTGTTTTGCATCGAACCACGGTGGCTAAAGATAGGGCAAGAATGTCATGGCCAGTTTTCTTGGAGCCACCAGGCGAGCTTGTGGTTGGTCCTCTTCCTCAATTCATTAACAAAGACAATCCTCCAAAGTTCAAGACCAAAAAATTCAAGGATTACATGTACTGTAAACTCAATAAGCTTCCCCAGTAGTGAGGACTTGGGAGATGTCACTGCCCATAAGCCTTCCATGAATTTCATATGCATGTTACTTGGTATTACTTTATGAGGTCTTGCCTTAGAGATGCCACTGGATTTAGCACTCAGAATAATGGTGTGCTTTCTGTGATGATAATATTATGAACCTGCTATATTTAATTTTATGGCCAAAACCCTGTTGGGAATCTTAAATTTCTTCTTGTTTTCTCGAGTGCAAATTTACCATTTTATTTTTTTATGAATAGAAAGGTAATATAGCTAGGTGATACCGATTCAATTTGGCTCACAAAAATTAAGTTTATTTTTGTAGTTCTGCGAAAGATAGATTGCATATATATGTCAATTTTTTAAAAAAACAAATTGAAAAAAAAACTAGTATTATTTTTTAATATTTGAACCTTGATGACAAAAAAAAAGCACACAATTCCTATAATTATAGAGTTTAATTATAAAGCAATGGTGTATAAATAACATTATCTCACTAATTATATACAAAACATTATATTTTTCTTAAATTCACACGTGTTTAGAGATACTGATGAGAACCTAGGGAAACCATATATAAATCAACAACAACCAAGAATGGATAGCAGTAGAAATTCAAGCAGCTATAAATCGGCAACCAGAGGCGGTTTTCTTGAGGCAACTCGACAGGAAGAAAGAAGAAGTTTCCTACAAGGAAATGGAGAAAAAAAGTCTAGATTTAAGAGACTTTATAAGTGGCAGAAACAACATTGAAGTCAGCATCTCAACATGGCATAATTAGGTCTCTAAGTTGAGAAGTTTTGGGTTTTAACTTAAGTTGAGAGTTCTAATTTGTCGCAGCTATCTTAGATTAGAATATGATTAGATATTTATTAGATATTTTCCAATATTGTGGTCGGTCCCAAGCAGGCACTAAACCTTGGATGGAACATAGTGTTTGTCTGTTAGAATGTGAAACAACCTATTTGCTGCGAAACAACTAAATATATGACTCGTTTGTGATTACCTTTAATCCTTCCATGTTGGATTGAAATTTGAATTCAAGACTAGCATCTGTTGTTTCTATTATGCAGTAGAACTGTCAAAGCTTTTTTGCTGGAAAATTATGCGGGACCCTTCTAAAATATATAACGATTGGACAAAAAGATAATAATAAATTTTAAATTTGACACAAGTCATGAGGAAGTAATGCATGTTTCTTTGTTTTATCAGAGCTAATGAAATGGAAAGAAGTAATATTTTGGTGGACTATCAATGTATTATAATTAGATTTTATTTGGCGATTTTTAGCATTGTCTGGTTAGGATTTCCTTCATTCTGAAAATGGATGTTATATATCATTGATGATATAAGTCAAGAAGAGAAAGAAAAACATCTTCAGAAAGTTCTTAAAGGTGTTTGGTAATTTCTTATAATTACTTGAATGAATGTTCATACATCCTTGCTATTTATGTAGACTTCTACCTTAGGCTAAGAAGAAGGATTTGTTGGGAATTCCGACCGGTGATATTTTGATAGTTGCCCATTGAAGATTAAACACACTGACACAATATTTAACGTAGTTCGGTAAATCGCCTACATCCACGAGAGAAGTTAATATTATTAGAGATAGAGAAAGGGTTACAACACACATGGAGGAGGAAGATCACTTTACTCAAACTTAACTCTCATTGCTCTCACATACTGCTGCACATGGTAGCAGGGCTGCTGCCCTTGGCACCCACTCCACTTTCTCTCCTCTTCTCTCTTGTTCTTCTACTACACTCTCTCACATTTTGCTCTCCAAGTGATGTCTCTATTTATAGACTTCAATGGCAGCCCTTCTTGCTCTTTTGTCAACAATGGTGGCCATCCTTTATTAATGGTTGGTGCAGCTTCTTTTGACATTAGCAGCTGCCACCAACAACCCACCATTATAGCCTTTGACAATGACAACCCTCTTCTAAAGTAGGGCTGTAGATATTGTTGCTTATTAATGGCAACATCCAAACAATCACTCTTTTTGCCATTTATATGGGCAATTGTCCTTTTTCTTTTTCAGCACATGCTTGCATTCTGCAGCTTTTCCAAGCTTACCATTTTGAGAGCATCTGTGGCCAAGTTTACAGGTACTTGCCAAACCTTTCAATCACCAGAGTCACTAAGCACCCTTTTGCTCACTTCAACCATGTGATCTACCACATCACATCTAAAGAGTGTGAACGCTTGTCTCTGGGACACCATAACATTCCCCTTCAAGCGTATCAACCATGCTCAGTCCGGAATGATTTATCAAGCTTTACACCAAGGCTTATAACACCCCCTCAAACAGAAATTTCTATTCCCAAGTGTGATAGTCATTAAGTATTTCAATGTGATCACAAGCTCACCACTCTTCCAAAAGTCTACTCATCTCGGAGTTGCGTCTGCCCTCTGTTCCACCCTAGGAATCACGTCTTACTTCTCTACGAGTCTCTCGCTCTTAGTCCAAGAGTCCAGGTAGCTCTCTACCTTTAACCATGGGGGTAGCTCATTAAAGGTTGATATCTATCTTCATACTCTGAGTATTACAATGCCATTACCGAGCTCACCACCTTGACAAAAGTCAACTTGTTCCCGAAACCTACGCATGCCCTCTACTCCTACATAGCAATCGCGTCTTAATGCTCCATAAGTCATCCACTTATTGTCCAAGGCAAATGTCTCCTAACTCATTGATCTTTAGCATAGGAGCAATATCCATGAAAGTTGATCCTGCATTTATCTCCATACTCATCATAACCACTCTATTGGCTATCCATACACCTGTCCACTCATATCTAGCCATCACATTAGCTCTTGAGGGTTCTGTAATTGGGCTCCTATCATAGCCCTCACACCTCCTGAGGTGTCTCCGTCCGTTGTCATAGTGCAGTCTAAACTTGGGCTCATTTCATGGCCCTCACACCTTCAGTCTAAGGTGTCTCTGCCCATTGTCATGGGGTGATTTATACGTGGGCTCATATCATGGCCCTCATACTTTTCATCTGAGGTGTATCCGCCCGTCGTCATGCGACGGTCTAAACCTGGGCTCATATTGTGGCCCTCACACCTTCTGTCTGAGGTGTCTCTACCTGTCATCATGGGCTGATTTATGCTTGGGCTCATATCATGGCGCTCACACCTTCTTTCTAAGGTGTCTCTACCCATTGTTATGGGACGGTCACATCCTCCTTCATCAGGGAGTACTCTAGTGGCTCTAAGATTCTCTACTAGGGGTGATCATTTTCGGTTCGGTTTTTATAAAAAAAAGTAATCAAACCAAAAAATTAAAAAAAAACTGAAACCGGTTCAAACTGGCCGGTTTCGATTTGGTTCGGTTTTTTAGGACAAAAACCGGTTCAAACCAGTTTGACTCGGTTTTGGCTCAGTTTTTTCCGATTTGGCTCATTTTTTTCCCGGTTTATTCGGTTCTGTTCGGTTCGGGTTCGGGTTTAGTTTAATTCGATTTGGTTTTAGACTTATAAAACCAAAATCGAACTAAATCGGTTAATGTTTTCAAAATTTTAATCAATTTTTTTTCACGGTTCAATTTTTTCAGTTATTTTTTTTCTAGTTTTCTTGGTTTTTTGGTTTTTTTGCTCACCCCTATTCTCCACCACAATGTGGATTATAGGAGATATCACTTCCACTGATTACATAGAAAGAGAAAGTTACAGTACACTCATCGTAATCTTCCATCTCATTTTCTATGTTAAGAGCTTATGCGCCTTTCGTCATCGCACTTGACAACTCCACCTACACAAACTCTCTTTAGTGTTTTCGCCTTTCATCATAGGCGGTTGCACCCCATTAATTTGGTGCCTCTACAATAGCTTATTTTTTCATCCTTGCATGCATTGGAAAAGTCCTTGCATGTTGTCTTCATCAAGGGCACAAGAGACTTCCTATTGTACAACTTTTCACACAGTCTCTACTCTGAGCTTCATCTGGGAACTCTTCTTCTCCTTGCACCCGTCGTCTCATTAAAGTACCTCGTTGGATCTTACAGGTACTCTTGCACAATCTCTGTGTGCCCTCGTGCAATTTCTATTCTCCATATTTCTCCCTATTCTTTGCTTTTATGTTTGACAGCAACTCATCCTGTCACAACACCTATCCAAGTTAAAATAGGGTGTCAATCTTTATCCCCTTTCTGTATTTCTCTTCCATTATCAAAGTCTTCATCAAATCTCCCTTCAAGAAATCACAGTCACCGAATCTAACCTTTTTGGAGAAATGACCACTCTATTAGATCCTTGAACATACGGAACCCAACTGTTCTTTTGTGCCGTCATCTTGCTAGTCTTTAACAGTTTCATTACAAATTGTTACATATACAAAAATAATACTGTGTGGATGATCTTTCAACTAAGAAAGTTCCCAGAAAAGATTGGAGGGGTCACACCAGTCCCGTTTAAAACCCAATATCCTAGATAGAACTTCTTAGAACGTATCTATCCATTGTATTGTTTTTCTGTATATACAACCATTTGCTAGCTTTGTTGCGACTTTTCTTTACAAGTGATCTGGGGTATCCTGGTTTTATACCTGATTTCTGAACATTTATCGAGACTACCAGTGCTTAGATTGATCAAGATTGGTCTTCATCAATTTCCACTCTCCACCTCAAATCGTCCACATGATCGGGTGTCCAAAGTATCCCAATTTTGCTTTCCTTCAAGGTAACTAAAAAATCTCCCCACTTAGCAATTCAGCACATGTAACTAGGTAAACATGTGTGATTTCTTATTCTTCATCTCCATCGACCACCATGATGACCTTTAGATGCCTCATAATCGGGCAATCTCTTTTGTTAATTCACCACCACCACTTTCAGTCTAAATCTCAACAATCAGACCGTACCATTGCATCTGGAACGATCAAATTAGCTAGAAACGAGCCTGAAATCATCCAAATCGCATTTCAGACGGCTAAGATTTGATCAAAACAATTCAGACCTGATGAGCGGCCCAGATTCAATCTCAGATCCAGTTGCACGTAGGATTAGCCACACAGGATCCTGTCCCTCGGCTCGTGGCTCGCCACTTATGACGTGGTAGGTGGGTCCCACTATGCTGCCGTGTCAGCTAACATGGCATGCTGACGCCATGCTTACATCATGATGACATCATCCTCCATCCGGGCCAGTCACGTGGGTCGTGTCATCGGTATTCGGGTTGGGTCAACCCATCTGGGCAAAGAAGATGCATGGCACACGTGGGGCGCGTGGGTAGCCTCCTTGTCAGCACGTGTGAACGCATGCGGCCATGTCCCACATATGATTTTAACGTTGTTTTCACCAGTGTGCTCATCTTTTCCTCCTCTTTACAGTGGTATGGTCAAAACACCATTTTAAAAACATTCATTTTTGGGCAAAAATCAAACATCATTTTAAACCATAAGCTCTGATACCAATTGTTGGGAATTCTGACCGGTGATGTTCTGATAGTTGCCCATTGGAGGCTAAGCACACTGACACAATATTTAATGTGATTCGACAAATTGCCTACATCCATGAAAGAAATCAATATTATTAGAGATAGATAAAGAAATGGTTACAACACACATAGAGGAGGATCACTTCACTCAAACTCAACTCCCATTGCTCTCACACACTACTGCACATGGCAGCTGGGCTGCTGCCTTTGGCAGCCACTCCGCTTTCTCTCATCTCCTCTCTTGTTCTTCTATAACACTCTTTCTCATTTTGCTCTTCAAGTGATGCCTTTATTTATAGGCTTCAATGGCAGCCCCTCTTGCTTTTTTGTTAACAATGGTGGCCAACCTTTGTTAATGGTTGATGCAGCTTCTTTTGACATTAGCAGCTGCCACCAACAACCCACTATTATAGCCTTGACAATGGCAACCCTCTTCTAGAGTAGGGCTACAGATGTTGTTGCTCATTAATGGCAACAACAACATCCCAATAGGATTCTGAGTGTTGATAATTAAATAAATAAGATAATCTAATCCTATGATAGTTAACACAAATCAGAACACAGACTCGACTCAAGAACCTGAGCTTGGCTGGCAGAAAGGTTGGTTTTATGGGTTTTTTTGCCTCATAGAATGCCTCTTGTTTCTGAACTTTGCTTCTCCTATTCCCTATAATATTCTTCCATCTGGAAAACTCCCCTTTGTTGCTGACTTATAGTTGTTGCTTCCTTGCTTTTTCCTTCGCCTTCTAGCTCTATTTTAGGCCTTTTTTAACAGCCTACCTTGATCGCACTTTTATGTGTGTTGTTTATAAATGGTAGGGTTAAATTTGATACTGCATGTGTTTTTGTAATAAATTCTTGTGTGGCGTGTAAGTGTAGCCTGGTTTGGAGTTTTTGTGCTTCAAAATTCCTGAGTTCATTGCCATGCTAGCAGCCATATTCATCCACTTTTTAATGTTGCATCAACTCCGTTGTATATTTTTCAATTCAAACTGATGGATATATGGAGAAATAAATACAAAAAAAATATTTGATTAAATATAGGGTATTTAGATAATTATTTATATGCACTAAACTAAACAAAATTAAAAAAAAAAACACAATAAATTTTAATTCAACAAGGAAACCCAAATCCTAATTTAACTAATAAATGCTAATATTCTTAAATACAATAATTTAGAATAATTTTAAAGCATTAAAATTTACGAAATAAATAAATATCAATTTTCACAGTTACCCTTCATCCGCATCATCTATCTTCTTTCTCCATTTTTCTTTTAAACTGTGATCATCCATTTTAACCTCTCTCTTTTTCCCCTCTTTTCATGGAATATATATGAGAGGGAAGTGTGGGTGGCTCTGATGATGATCAAGAGATTCACGACATACAAGGATGACAATGAATTCCTTGATACTCAAGACTTTTTTTCATCAAATTAACTTAGAAGTGCTGAATCTGAATTATGTAAAATATGATATGATTCTAATTACGAAGATGTTAAAGGGCCTCCTGATATTAAAGATGACATGGATTCCTGCATTAAATCTATTAGATGTAACTATCTTTGAAACTGCCTAACACGGTCGAAAAAAAGGAGTAGGTAGTCTTTGGTCAATGATTAAAGATAATATCGGGAAAGGCCTCACTAGAGTTCATCTTCTAGTTTATTTCAATGAGCCCATCTCTTCTTTACAGAAATGTTTTGAGGATATGAAATACTTGTGCTGAATTCTGGAAGAAACTAAGGAGATTTTGTAGTTATACATAGCTGCAGTACTAGGGTGAACTACTATATATCAATCAAAATGTTGTTGCTGCAAGGTCTTTGTGCTTGACTGTGGAAGTGTGGTCCTAAAGCCTAATGGAGTCACTAAACTCTATTTTGTTATTTCTATTCTGCACCATTTCTAGTGTTGATGGAAGTCTTTCTTCTCAGTGCGCAAGTGTACATATTTTTAGTTTTATTGGAAGAATCTTAAACCCATCACCCTCTCGCACTTTACTATTCTTTTAACAAATATTTGATTACTATCTTGAAGAAGCTTTTGTTGGGCAATAGCCTTGTGTGAACACTCAATGTGGCGGCATTTGCAGTATCAGGATATGCATGTACTGATTGAAGACATTGTAAGCCATTCGATCCACTTCAGGGAGAGACATATAAGACCGATTATCCGGAATAAAGCATTAGCTTTTTCTTTGAGAAGGTATCATTCTCAATGCTAGAAGCATCAGCAATTGCTATTCCTATTTTATACATGTTTAGTATGACATGGTTTTTCACGATTGCTTCTCAAGAAAAACATATTGTAGTTGGAGAGCGTATTTGTGCATATTTATTGGAAACAGTCATTGTCCAAAAGTAGCAAAGGCCACTACAACCTGAACTAACTAGGTTAAGAATGCCACTTATAGTTTAATGCATATTCACACTAGCATTACAAGATGTGTTATTAATGAAGATCCTTCTATGTTATGGCACTAGAGATTAGGATATATTTTCATAAAAAAATTAAGAGATTAGTAAATGATAAGATACTTAGTATTCTTGATTGTACTGACTTTGAACTTGTATGGATTGCATTAAGGAAAAGCAAACCAACAAGTCAAAGAAAGGAGTAGTTCAAACATATTAGAAATCATTCATACTGATATATGTTGTCTATAGACAAAGTCTTACATAATAAGAAATACATCATCTTTTTTATAGATAATTACTCACAATACATATATGTTTACTTGCTTAATAACAAAAATGAAGCATGACATGCCTTTAAGATTGTTAAGATTAAAGTAAAGAAATAATATAGGAAACAAATTAAGATTGTGAGATTAAATAAAGATAGAGAATATTATGGAACATTCATAAAGGATGGATAAACACCTAGTTCACTTTCAAATTTTTTTCAAGAGAATGAGATAGTTGCCTAATACACTATGTTCGATTCACTAGATCAAAATGGTGTAGAAGAAATAAAAAACCAAACATTATTGAACATGGTACGAAGTATGCTTAACAACTTTAATCTACATGAGTCCTTGTAGATTGAAGAATTAAAGATAACAATGTACATATTAAATCGAGTTCCAACCAAGGTTGTTCCAAAAATATCATTTGAGTTATTGAAAGGTTAGAAATCGAGTTTGCAACATGTGTGTTTAGGGATGCCCATCTGAAGTAGGAATTTACAATCCACAAGAAAAGAAGTGAGACCCAAGAACCATTAGTGTGTGTTTCGTTACATATGTTGAAAGGTATAAGAGTATAGATTTTACTGTCGATCTCATAGTACTAGGATTGTGGAATCAAGAAATGCAAAGTTTTCTGAAAATGATTTGATCAGTGAGAGTAATCAATTCAGGAACATAGTTTTTGAGAAAGATCATTTATAATCATAACCTTCCACATCAAGTTATATATTGGTTATTGTTAACAGCATCATTCAAGTACAAAATGGGGTTTTAAGACCAACTATTAAAGTTTCACGAGCTATTAACAACATTTCAGTAGAATAGGTAGTTCAAGTATTACCAAGAATTTTTGAATAACCAGTTAAACCAAATACTTCTTAAGAAGATAATGGTACAATATTGAGAAGATCTACTAGAATAAAGAGATTAACAATTCATAATGATTATGTTATGTATCTATAAGAATCTGACGATAACATTGAAGTAAAAAATAATCCTGAATTTTTTTTTACAAGCTATAAGTTGCAAAGAATCAAAATTCTTGTATAATGCCATAAAGAAAGAGATGAATTCTATAAAGGGTAACAGAGTCTAAGATCTTGTTGAGTTGCCTAATAATACAAGATTCATTGAATGTAAATGAGTCTTTAAGACAAAGATAAACTCATTGGGATTGAAAAATATAAAGCAAGATTCGTTGCTAAGGGATTCATTCAAAATAAAGAAACTAATTACAAAGAGACTTTCTCCCTTATATCTAAGAAAGATTCTCTACGTATTATTTTGGTATTAAAAGCATATTTTGACTTAGAAATACAACGAATGAATGTGAAAACCATATTTCTCAATAAAGATCTAGAAGAGGAGGTTTACATGAAACAACCTGAAGGATTCTCCTCTAGTGATGATGAGCATTTGGTTTGCACGCTCAAGAAATCCATATATGGTTTAAAACAAGCATCCCAATAATGGTACTTTAAATTCTATGATGTAATTTATTTATTTGGAATTGAAGAAAACATCATGGATCAATGCATATACTAGAAAAATCAGTAGGAGTAGGACTTTTTTTCTTGTTTTATATATGGATGATATTCTACCTACGACCAATGATATAAGTTGTTGCATGAGGTGAAAAAATCTCTCTAAAGGCTTTGACATAAAGGATATAGGTGAGGCATCTTATGTCATTGACATTAAGATATACAAAGATAAATTTAAAGGCATTTTAGGTCTGTCTCAAAAAACCTATATCAATAAAGTTGTAAAGAGATTTTAGATGAAAGATTGTTTACCAAATGTTGCTTTGATTGTGAAAGGTGATAAGTTTAATTTGAATCAATGCCCGAAAAATAATCTTGTAAGGGAACAAATGAAGAACATTCCATGTGTTTATGTTGTAAGAAGCCCAATGTGCACTCAGATCTATACAAGGCCTGACATTACATTTATTGTGGGATTGTTAGCACAATATCACAGTGATCCAAGTATAGACCACTAGAGAGTTGTATAGAAAGTAATGAGATACCTTTAAAGGATCAAACACTACATACTTATGTATAGATATACAAACAATCTAAAAGTAATTGGCTAATCAGATTCAGACTTTGTTGTTTGTGTTGATTCATGCAAATCAACATCAGGATCTATTTTGTAGAAGTGTTAAATATTGGCCAGTGGAGTTGTATCTTGTAGAAGTGTTAAGTAGAATTTGAGTGCTACTTCTACTATGAAAGCTGAGTTCATTTTTTATTTTTAGGTTATTGCATATGGTGTATTTTTTTAAAGTTCCATATCTAGGTTAAAATTATGGATTCTATTTCTAAGCTATTAAAAATATATTGCGACAATTTAGATGTTTTTATGGCTAAAAATAACAAAAGTGGCAGGTGAAGTAAACATATCAACATCAAATATTTAGTCATAAAAGAATATGTTAAAAAAAAAAGTGGTTGTATGGGACCAAGAATAAACATAAGGTTTTTTCGTTAAGTGAGATCTCTAGATTTACACACTTATATACAAACTTTTACCTTAAAAATACACAATTAAATTTGAGTGTGCTAGAGATTAGAAATACCAAAACCTTTAAAAAAACTGAGTATTTTTCATCAATTATGAATGATATATTTTGATCTATTTATTTTTCCACGTTAGAATCTGAATGTAAATTATTCTAAACACATTCTTATATCTATCAAGTCTAATACAATCTATTTCCATTTGATTATAGTCTTATTTTAAGTAGGGGCACGACCTTCCTTACGTGATCAGAAAAAAATAGTGTGTGTGGTGTATATATATATATATATATATATATATATATATATATATATATATATGTGAAAATATGATAATTTTTAGTATCCGTTTAGTAATGTAGTATAAGATATTTTTAAAAGTAATTTTTAATTAAAAATATTTAAAAGTAATATTTTATTTTTATTTTTTATATCATCATCTAAAAATAAAAAATATATATATATTAATTTAATATTTTTTTTAAAAAAAAAATCTTGCGAAGAAGTTCGAAAAGGAAAAGTTCATACAGTGCCACGTAAACTCTTTCTCAATGGTTATCTTTCATGGTCTGAAATGAGGTGGCCGACAGTGCATTAATTTCCAATTCAGACATTTTCGGAATAAAAAGAAGAAAGATTTGGATAGTCCCTCGACGTCCACGTTAGCTTAGAGTTTTTGTTTTTAAGAATGTGAGGCTAGAATTTGATGACTTTCTTCTGGAGATTTGTACACTTTCTCCTGCATCGGATTCTGTCATCTCAAATATCTCCTGGCTAGATTGACGTTGGATCTACCAACCTAGAGACGATACAATCTGTGTGCGGTGGTTCTGATTAGTGGCTGATTTCCAATTTCCATTTTCGTTACGCTAAAGATAAATTTGGTTTGGATTTCTCAACCAATCAGCATCCCACATGTGTTTTCTTGAGTTAATCATCCTAATGAAGACTGATTTTGACAGATGCAGGGAATCCAATTGTTGTTTTTAGAACCATGATCGATGCAGCATTTAATCAGAATCAAAATATAGAAAAAATAAAAACATGTTTAGTAAAACAAATAAATACGAAAATATAAAATAAATGTTTTCATGATGATTTTAAAGTCTGAAAGATGTGTCATCACATCACGGGATGACACATCTTTCTACTATATTTTCGTATTTTATATATATCGAGATGAAAAACAAAAACCTTTCTACTATTTTCGTTTTTTATATCTTGAATTAGTAAAGAATTTAATAATCCAACCTAATCGGTGAATCACGAGATCGAACTGCCCTACCTATAATAAATTACAGACACTTTATTTACATGCTCGTAACTCAAGTCTCTCTCTATATATTGAGGCCAGTTTATTATGCTTTGAAGAGAAATTAAGAAACAAGAAGATAACCCTCAGGATGGAGGTTGATAGAGTTCAAACCATCGCTTCTTTGTCATTTGACAAGGAAGCGATTCCTGAAGAGTTCATCAGGCCAGAGAAAGAGCAGCCAGCAATAACCACATTTCGTGGTCTAGCCCCTGAGATTCCAGCCATTGATCTCAGTGACCCTGATCAAGAGAAATTAGTGGGTTTGATCGCCGATGCTAGCAAGGAATGGGGGATATTCCAGGTTATAAACCATGGAATTCCAAGTGATCTTATTGCCGAACTACAGGGTGCTGGTAAGAAATTCTTCGAACTCCCTCAGGAAGAGAAAGAGGCGTGTGCTAGGCCTCGTGATTCGAAAAGCATTGAAGGCTATGACTCCAAATTGCAGAAAGATCCCCAAGAAAAAAAATCTTGGGTTGATCATCTCTTTCATAGGATATGGCCTCCTCCTTCCATCAATTACCAGTTCTGGCCCGAAAACCCTCCTTCTTACAGGTCTGTTTTCTACCATTTAAATTGGGTTAAAAAAAATAAAAAATGTGCTGCATAAGACACAAGTATTCCCACGTAAGGACTAAATCCAAGTTCTTGCGAAGGGGGACAGATAATTTTCAGTAGTCAGCGCACATGAAAACAACCAAAAACTTTTGTAGGAACCCCTAAGTGGTTAGAAATTAACATATTTTGTTTCCACAGTCCTAGATGCCTCACTTTCCACTTTGGGGGGTACCGTTTCTTTTGACAACACAAGTAATCCTCAGCTGCTTGAAACTGTTTGCATCAAGATACAGTAAGCGTTTTGTAGATTATTCGATTGAGAATCTAGGTGGTGGTCATGTCTCAAACTTTTTCAAAATATCATTGAACTTACAAAATCTTGGAATATTTATACGAAATGCCACCCTGACACTAAAACTACACATTTTGACCCTCCCACTTTTCAAACCCTTGAGTCGTCCCTTTTACTAAATGATAATATTTTTCTATGAGCAGAGAAGTTACCAAGGAGTATGCTAAGTATATGAGAGATGTGGTAGATAAGCTATTCACAACCCTCTCTTTAGGGTTAGGGCTTGAAGGGCATGTGTTGAAAGAAGCTGCCGGAGGTGAACAAATTGAATACATGCTCAAAATAAATTACTATCCACCATGCCCACGTCCAGACCTAACACTTGGGGTAGTGGCTCATACTGATCTATCTGCCATCACCATTCTTGTGCCTAATGAGGTCCCCGGATTGCAAATCTTCAAGGATGACCATTGGATTGAAGCTAAGTATATTCCTGATGCCTTGATCATTCACATTGGTGATCAAATTGAGGTAATTTTCTTAGCCCTTTATTTGATTTTTCACTCAATTTTTCTTTTAGTTCTTTTATTGCATTCTCTATTCTTGTTTCTTCTCATGGGACTCCTAGCTATCTTTTTTGTTTTTCTTTCTTTTCCATTTCTAACAACAAATCAAATAAATTTCAATCTTGGAAATATATGCGATAATGTTAAGTTTTTCTTTAATAACAAGTTATTACTTACCAGTTGGCATTTAGTGGAGGAGGACTTAATGAGGCCTTTATGAGGAGTCCATCCTTCATTCATGGCAAAAGAAGGGTGTGGGCACAAAGCTCGTCGCGTTACTACAAAAAAGTTTACTATCGGTCTACTCATGAAATTAACTACAAAAAAGTTTAGAACATTTTACTATATATTTTTTCTGATTACAAAATATTTATCTTAGATACAACATAATCATTATTACTGGTTTCAATTTTGTGATGAATTAAACTCTTCACAAAACATTTAGAAAAAAATAATGATTGTATTGTTTTACACAACATGCATAGTATCATAGTTATTAAACCCGGTCTAGCGGATTGACTCGAAATTCGGTCAATCTAGTGGCTGGACCGAACCGGGTAAAATAAAAAATCGGGATGGGCAAAAACTTGAAAAAACCAGGTTGAACCATCGGGTTGACTTGTGACCCGGACGATCCGACAAAGTTATTTATTATTTTTTCAAATGTGTGTTTTCTCCTAGATAAACACTTATTTTTTTTATATTTTTTAGTTGGTTAGTTGGTTGTTAGTTATTTTTTTAATGTAAGATTTAAAGGATTTTATGCTACCTGTGTAATTTCTCTTGATTTACTTTTAATGGTTTCTAAAATTTGTCGACTACATATACACTTGGCAATTGGAATGCAGATCCTTAGCAATGGTAGGTACAAGGCTGTTTTGCATCGAACCACGGTGGCTAAAAATAGGGCAAGAATGTCATGGCCAGTTTTCTTGGAGCCACCAGGCGAGCTTGTGGTTGGTCCTCTTCCTCAATTCATTAACAAAGACAATCCTCCAAAGTTCAAGACCAAAAAATTCAAGGATTACACGTATTGTAAACTCAATAAGCTTCCCCAGTAGTGAGGACTGGGGAGATGTCACTGCCCATAAGCCTTCCATGAATTTCATATGCATGTAACTTGGTATTACTTTATGAGGTCTTGCTTTAGAGATGCCACTGGATTTAGCACTCAGAATAATGGTGTGCTCTCTGTGATGATAATATTATGGACCTGCTATATTTAATTTAATTTATGGCCAAAACCCTGTTGGGAATCTTAATTTTCTTCTTGTTTTCTCGAGTGCAAATTTACTATTTTATTTTTTTATGAATAGAAAGGTAATATAGCTAGGTGATACCGATTCAATTTGGCTCACAAAAATTAAGTTTATTTTTGTAGTTCTGCGAAAGATAGATTGCATATATATGTCAAATTTAAAAAAAAAATTGAAAAAAAAAATAGTATTATTTTTTAATATTTGAACCCTGATGTCAAAAAAAAAGGCACACAATTCCTATAATTATAGAGTTTAATTATAAAGCAATGGTGTATAAATAACATATCTCACTAATTAAATACAAAACATTATATTTTTCTTAAATTCACAGATGTTAAGAGATACTGATGAGAACCTAGGTAAACCATATATAAATCAACAACAACCAAGAATGGATAGCAGTAGAAATTCAAGCAGCTATAAATCGGCAACCAGAGGCAATTTTCCTGAGGCAACTCGACATGAAGAAAGAAGTTTCCTACAAGGAAATGGAGAAAAAAAGTCTAGATTTAAGAGACTTTATATGTGGCAGAAACAACGTTGAAGTCAGCAACTCAACATGGCTTATTTAGGTCTCTGAGTTGAGAAGTTCTGGGTTTTAACTTAAGTTGAGAGTTCTAAATTCTCGCAGCTATCTCATTTTAGAATATGACTAGTTAGGTGACCGTGCTATATCACATGCTCACCTTTTATTTTGGTCTTAATACTCAGCAGGAGTCAAGGCTATTTAGGTTCTAAACAGGTAGGAATCAATCTATTTTAGGCTCTGCACAACCAACCAACAACCCAAGACTATTTTAAACTTTGTGTAAGAAAGTGTCAAACCTCTAGGCAGGCAACCCAAATGACACATGTGCGCAGGGGTATGGTCACCCCTGAGGGAGGACCAGAGCGCTACGTAGGCGCAGGGGGTGTACCGAGCCTCCAAGGAGCAACCCGAAGCGCAACGTGTCCCCACGTAGTTTTTCTTCGATAGTAATAATAATTTTTTAAAATTTATTAATGATGATGATAATAATAATAATAGTAATTTTTTGTTTTACCTTTCAAATCAAATCTATGGTTCTTTTTCAATATTAAGAATATTTTTTTTCTAATTTAGTAATTATTTGATTAATAATATTAATCATTATAAAAATAATAATATTTATAACAGAAAAGATAATATTTTTAATATTAATACTTTTTACTATAGTAAAAATAATAATATTCATAACACAAATAATACTATTTTTAATTCCAAGCATATTTAGAACGCAAATAATAATATTTTTTATATTAAAATTTTGAATTTCTTATAAAAATAATAATATTATAACACAAATAATAATATCTTTGATATGAATATGTTAAATTATAAGAAAAATAATAATATTTAGAACACAAATAGTAATATTTTGATATGAATACTTTTAATAATAAAAAAAATAATATTATTTTTTAGATGAATACTTTGTATGATAAGAAAAATAATAATATTTACAACGCAAATTATAATATTTTTTATATTAATACCCGGAATTGTTGAATATTTTTATTAACACTACACCACGGGTTAAATTTTTATTTTTATAAAAAATATCATAAAAATTTATAATATAAATGATAATATGTTTTCAATATTAAAACTAATATTTTCTTTGAAATTTATTATTTTATTAATAATATTAATTATTTTTAGTCATAAGAGAATGTGTTAAAGAAAAGAAAGTGGTCATTGAGCGTATTAGTACTGAATTGATGATACTTTTGACTAAGAGCATGCCACCTTAATTGTATTAACTATATTAGTTTTAAAGAAATTCTATTTGTTGTGATATTTTCTAATATTTATATGCACCTTAATTTATTTGAGAAAACTCATTTATATAGAACCAAGAATAAACATAACATTTATTTGTTAAGTAAGATTGTCACATATAGAATAATACTTGAGAAATTATATGCATTATAATACATGTAATGCAATACTCATTATTAAAGGAATTATCATCATCATTCATGCATTTGTTTTCTAAGAAAGATAAAGGATATGATTAAGAGTTAAACATATTAATTTAAGTGGAAGAATGATAAAGTTATGTTTTACTATATCTCTATTAATTTGAGATTCAATTTTTTTCAAGAATTTTAACTTTTGGTTCAAAAAATTAACTCTCATGTTAAATTGCAACAAAGTTATATATCAATTAAGATTTTAATGAGATTTTTTATCCCTAGACTTACACACTAATATACAAAATTTTACTTTAAAAATACACCATTAAATTTGAGTGTGCTAGAAATACCAAAACTTTTAAAAAAATTTGAGTACTTTTTGATCAGTGACTATCTTCATCAATTTATTTTTTTCGCATCAGATCTAAATGCAAACTGTTCTAAAAACATGCTTAGATTTATCAAGTCTAACACAATCTATTTCCATTTGTTTATTGTCTTGTTTTAGGTTGGACTATGGCCTTCCTTACATGACCAGAAGAAGAAAATATTGTGTGATCTACGTATTTGTGTGTAGAAATATTGTACTAGAATTTGATGCTGAATGGATGACAATTCAAAAATAAAAAAATCTGGAGATTTCTTCTCAAGTATCTCCTGGCTAAATTGATGTTGGATCTACCAACCTAAAAATAAAATAAAAAATGGAAAGATATATTCATCGATCATTTGTGATTAGTGGCTGATTTCCAATTTCCAATTTCGTAAAGATAAATTTGGTTTGGATTTCTCAACCAATCAGCATCCCACATGTGTTTTCTTGAGTTAATCATACTAATAAAGACTGATTTTGACAGATGCAGGGAACCCAATTGTTGTTTTTAGAACCATGATCGATGCAGCATTTAATCAGAATCAAAATATAGAAAAAATAAAAACATGTTTAGTAAAACAAATAAATACGAAAATATAAAATAAATGTTTTCATGATGATTTTAAAGTCTGAAAGATGTGTCATCACATCACGGGATGGCACATCTTTCTACTATATTTTTGTATTTTATTAAGTAATACTTTAATATATTTACTTATTAATATATTATATTATTATAATTATTATTATATTATAATATATTATATAACTGTTTTTTTTTTGTTTTTTTTAATGAATTTTTTTGTTTGATTTAGTTTGTTAATGTTAAATTTTTTTTATTTAGTTATCAGATTTAATTTTATGATACGGATCCCGAGTTTGATGAGTTAACATAATTTGAAGAGTTAATCCGGATTTTTTTTAATTTAGTTTAGTTTGTTAAAGTTAATTTTCTTTCTATTTAATTATCAGACTTTCATGACACGTATCCTGGACTTGACGGGTTAACTTGATTTGATGGGTTAACCCGGTTTGATGGGTAAACCCTTCATATTTTTTTTTATTTAGTTATCAAACTTTCATGATGCGAATCCCAAATTTTACGGGATAACCTGGTTTAAAGGGTTAACCCGATTAATTTAATTTTTTTTCTTCATTAATTTTTTTTTCCTGTTGATTTTTTTTCTTTGTTTTTCTAATTAATCGATTTAATTATCACACTTTTATGACACGACCTTATAGCCAGACCCACATCCAATATTCTTGGATCCGGTGTTGCAGTCAGACTCACTTAAACTTGGGTTATGCAAGTTTAATGTTATTATTAATATTATAAATATTACTCTTAGGTCGGTCGTTGCAGCCAAACTCAAGATACTTGGGTATAACTTTGCAGAAAACCCCAAGATTTTTAATTTTTTATTTTTTTATATATTTTTTATGCCAAAAATAACCCGCGGCATCGCGCGGGTCATGTAACTAGTACATATCGAGATGACAAACAAAAACCATTCTACTATTTTCGTTTTTTATATCTTGAATTAGTAAAGAATTTAATAATTAATCCAACCTAATCGGTGAATCACGGGATCGAACTGCCCTACCTATAATAAATTACAGACACTTTATTTACATGCTCGTAACTCAAGTCTCTCTCTATATATTGAGGCCAGTTTATTTAGCTTTGTAGAGAAATTAAGAAACAAGAAGATAGCCTTCAGGATGGAGTTCGATAGAGTTCAAACCATCGCTTCTTTGTCATTTGACAAGGAGGCGATTCCTGAGGAGTTCATCAGGCCAGAGAAAGAGCAGCCAGCAATAACCACATTTCGTGGTCTAGCCCCTGATATTCCAGCCATTGATCTCAGTGACCCTGATCAAGAGAAATTAGTGGGTTTGATCGCGGATGCTAGCATTCACGATAAGTTTCAAAAATTTGTTTGAGGGAATGTTTAGGATTGTCTGTACTATATTGAATATTGAATGTTAGAAACAACTTGATATTTGAGGAATGAAAACCAATATAGAAAGATATCCTATGACATTTATTTTACTTTGTTGCAGGTTGGATTAGGAATCTCAACTCTTTTTTTCGGTATACCGGTGCTGATCTATACAGGAATCATCAATGTATTTCGGCTTAGTCTGCTTAATTTCTGATTTAGTGTGGGTTTGTTTTGCTTAGCTTAATAGTAGGGTTATAAATTTTCTTGTATTTCTTGTGCCTAATGAGGTCCCCGGATTGCAAATCTTCAAGGATGACCATTGGATTGAAGCTAAGTATATTCCTGATGCCTTGATCATTCACATTGGTGATCAAATTGAGGTAATTTTCTTAGCCCTTTATTTGATTTTTCACTCAATTTTCTTCCATATTTTAGACACGGAACAATATATTACTGCTGAAACATGGAAGAAATGAAATCTTAGATCAAAACACTATGTTTCAATTTTGTGATGAATTAACTCTTCTCAAAACATTTAGAAAAAATAATGATTGTTTTGTTTTACACCAGGCATGGGCACTATCATTTAAAGGCTATCTGTACAATTTCTCTTGACTTATTGTGTTAATGGTTACAAAAATTTGTCAACTACATATACACTTGGCAATTGGAATGCAGATCCTTAGCAATGGTAAGTACAAGGCTGTTTTGCATCGAACCACGGTGGCTAAAGATAGGGCAAGAATGTCATGGCCAGTTTTCTTGGAGCCACCAGGCGAGCTTGTGGTTGGTCCTCTTCCTCAATTCATTAACAAAGACAATCCTCCAAAGTTCAAGACCAAAAAATTCAAGGATTACATGTACTGTAAACTCAATAAGCTTCCCCAGTAGTGAGGACTTGGGAGATGTCACTGCCCATAAGCCTTCCATGAATTTCATATGCATGTAACTTGGTATTACTTTATGAGGTCTTGCTTTAGAGATGCCACTGGATTTAGCACTCAGAATAATGGTGTGCTCTCTGTGATGATAATATTATGGACCTGCTATATTTAATTTTATGGCCAAAACCCTGTTGGGAATCCTAATTTTCTTCTTGTTTTCTCGAGTGCAAATTTACTATTTTATTATTTTATGAATAGGAAGGTAATGTAGTTAGGTGATACCGATTCAATTTGGCTCACAAAAATTAAGTTTATTTCTATAGTTCTGCCAAAGATAGATTGCATATATATACTCCATATATGTCAAATTCAAAAAAAAAAAAAACATTATCTCACTAATTATAATTATAATGTAGTTAGGTATTATTTTTTAATATTTGAACTTGATGACAAAAAAAAAAGAGCACACAATTCCTATAATTATACAGTTTAATTATAAAGCAATGGTGTATAAATAACATTATCTCACTAATTATATACAAAACATTATATTTTTCTTAAATTCACACATGTCTAGAGATATCACTACGAGAAAATCGGCGAAAATCAACATAATTACCGATGGAATTTTTTTGTTGGTAATTTTTACTGACAGATATATTTTTGTCTCTAATTTTGTTGGTCTATACCGATTGACCTTTGTTGCCAGTAATAATTACCGACATAATCTATAGAATTTTGAAAAGAAGAAATAGTGTGATAACGTAAAGTTTTTTCAGATGATTTTACTGATGGAATGACCGAGGGATTCAAACCGGGATCTTCGTATAGTGACGTGACGCATTCACAGTCAGAATTACCGACGGGTATTGTCGCATGTGTGCGGCGAAAACAACCACCCTCAAAATTTTCTCTTATCTAAAAATGTGGGGAGATAAGGAATTCTTGTCTCTTATCAATGAAAAATTAGAATTGGAGTCGCTACCTAGTATTTTGGTCACTAGGAATCGTAAATGGTCTCAGAGATCGGGTACGGGAATTGGTTGGATAAAGGGAAGGTATTAGCATCCCAAATACGCCCTACCTAAGGTAAGTTGTATTATTTTATTGTATGATAAAATCTAAGGTCTTGTCGTGTTTTCTAGTTGTTGGTTCATCAATGATTTAAGAAAAGTCCTTCTTGGTAAGGAGATCCTTATCTTATCGGGTAATTCTGACGTCAACAAAAAAAATTTAATATCCGGAATACGTCTTACGTATCAGATCATAACCCTAGATATTAAAAGAAAACAAAATAATTTTTTTGGAATTTTTAAAATATTGGCCTAGTTCTCGCAACTTTAATAAACTAGTTATTAAAGCCAAAATACATGCCAAAAACATATTTTTGAAATTTTATTTGTTGTATTCAAATACAATATGATTTTTTTTATTTTCGAGAGACTTGGCCATATGCATAAAAACAAAATATTTTATATATTTTTTTTTATGAAAATCAGGTATTTTAATACCGGATTTGTATCTTTATAGTATAAAAATACAAACCAATATCGATCAAAATGCAGTAAAAACTATATGAGAAAATCACAAATTTTTTTAAAAGATTTTTGGAAATTTTTTTTGGGCTTGGTCCAGCGCAGCCCATCGCACTGTTCATCCTTCTTCTTGCAAGTAACTTAAGACGCAGGCGACACTATTTATTACAAGGACTGTGGAAGGAACTTGAACATACATGATGCTGGAGAGATGAAGACGATGGTGATGCTGACTTCTTCTTATGCGTTCTCTGCTTCAGGTTGTTCTCCTCTCTTTGCTTTCTTCTCTTTAGTTTCTTATGCTCTTCCTTACGTTCCCCACTGTTTTCTCTTCCTTGCGTTCCCCTCTCCCTCTGTTTTTCCTTTCCTCTCTCGTTGCTTTTCCTTCTCTGTTCTGCTCTCTTCCTCCTCTCAGTCTCATCTCGCTCTCCTCTTTTATTTTCCCTTACTCTTCTTCTTTCTCCTTTCTCATTCTCCTCATGTCTCGTTCTTCTTTTTTTTATGTGTTTCTGCCTTGTTCTTTTTTCTTTCCCTCTCCATGTCTTCTTTTCTCCTTTCCATCCTCCCCCTGTCCATCTCTCCTCTTGCTTTTATAGCCAAAAGATGCATGCTTTAAGGTAACGGTCGGAGTGAATCACGGTGGCGAGGAACATCAGCCGCCAGATGTGCCTCCCCTTGACTGCAGCTCTGCTATCTCTGCCGCTAATGCTTCCCCTGTTTTTATTGCCAGCCGTTTTATTTGAAGAAGACAATGAATAGCTTTGAGTGAAACGACATGGTTTTGCCATTTTAACTGATATTTCTGATTTGGTCCTTGGATGTTTATGCAATTTTGTAATCAAGCCCCCCCCCGGAAAAATCATAATTAGATCCCTTGATTTTAGCACCTTTTTCTGTTTTGGTCCTTGATTTTGGATTGTTTCAATTAAGTCCCTAATTGGCCATCAAACTTCAATAATTATGCAATTAAACCCCTGATTTGGCCAAATCAACTCTTTAAAATTATAATTGGACCCTAGAACTTTAATTTCATCCAATAAAAGCCTTAATTGACTTAAAAATCTATTTTTTTTTGCAATCAAACCCTCCATAAATTCAATTAAACCTTGGATAAAATTTAGTTGAGTCCATAAACATCTGATTTTGGACTTTTCTTCCATAAATTGAATTTTCGTTGTCAATAGGGCTCTCACTAATCAAAAATATACTGTCAAATTTCAACTTTTTTTTCTGCATTCCAGCATCTTTTTCTCGCTCCTATTATTTTTTGGCTTTCTTCTGAATATATATATATATATATATATATATATATATATATATATATATATCCATGTATTTAGGGTAACAACAGGTATACCGAGAGAATTTATCCGTCGGTGATTCCATCTGTAAAAGCCAATATATCCATACTCTGCCGACTCTATCCTCCTCTATTTCTCCTTCTTCTTCCTTATCCCAACTCTCCCCTTCCAAACTACAACCAACCACCCATCCCAACTCCCCCTCTCTTTTTAACACAAGCACTCAAGTTTCTTATACTTTTTATATGTGGTCACAACATCCGTTCTCCGATTAATTTATTGTGAATTTTATCATTTTTTATAAGTAAATCTATCCTTTTTAGTTTTAACATTTAAATGTCAATTTTATTATTTTTAAATGTTTTTTTAGTATATGTATTTTGCTAACGTATGTACTTGTTTTATTGTTATTTGTCAAATAAACTTGTAGTATGAATGTATAATTTTGTAGTTGTTATAGTTTGTTTTAGATTTTGTCAAATTGTATTTATTTGTAAATTGTTGAAACTTTGTTTGAATTACACTGAATTAGATGTATTGTGATGAAATAAATAATAGCTTGTCTAACGGGTCCATTTTAATTTTTATCAATTTTATTGCAGAGTTATGATTTCCGTAAATTTATATATGTATAAATTTGTATGGACGTTGATAATTGATAATTGATAATTGATAATGAATATTTAACATAAGTGTTTTTTTAGTTTGTTGGGTAATGTTGGGGCAAACCAATATTTTTGTAAATTTATTTACGTAACATAGTTAATTAATACATGTTGTCATCATTATTTTATAGAGGTTCGATAGAAGTCATGGATGATCGTTCATAGATGTATCGAGACTCATCCCAATGATTGCAAAGGATGAATTATTGTAATGGGGTTCAGGGTTTTATTAATTTCGCAACATCTATTCAGAGGAATTTTACTGATGGCGGTATTAGGTGTCCATGCAGGAAGTGTAAAAATAAAAAGTTTTTGTATCAAGATGTTGTAATGATGCATCTTTTAACTAAAGGGTTCATAAAGGATTACCTGTGTTGGTATGCACATGAAGAACTATTTGTTCCTAATGAGAGCAAGGTAGAAAGGGTGGTTGGGTTAACTTTTAGTGCTAGCAACGTGCATGAAGTTGTAAATGACAACAATTATCCTTACAGGAATATGGTTATGGATGCAATGAGAATGAATCAAGGTAATGTTAGTTAATGTCCAATCGTAGAAGAAGAACCTAATACAGATGTAGCAATGTTTTTTGATTTGTTGAAAGATTCTGGCGAACCATTATGAGATGGGTGCATGAACCATTGTAAATTATCGGTCGTAGCATAAGTGTTTACCATCAAGTCAGATCACGGGTTAAGTGAGGTCAGTTATGACAAAATTATGGAATGGATGATAAGCATTTTACCTGAAGGGAACAAGCTTAAAGAGAACTTCTATGCTGCTAAGTCCATGATGAAACCCCTCGGTTTAGGATACTAGAAAATTGACATGTGCCCTAAATTCTGCATGATTTACTACCTTAAAAATGCTGAGCTGACCGAGTGCATGACATGTGGGCATTCTCGTTACAAATACAGAACTGGCATGGGAAAGAATCTAATGGCATATAAGAAACTTAGATACTTCCCAATCATACCTAGATTACAGAGGTTATTTATGTCACCAAGGACTGCTGAGCACATGACATGGCACCAATCACATAATACGGTTGATGGAGTGATGGTGCATCCTTCTGACGGCAAAGCATGGAAACACTTTAATAGTGTGCATCCTCACTTTTTAGTTGAATCAAGAAATGTGCGTCTTGGGTTGTGTACAATCGGATTCAACCCATTCGGGTCATTTGCTGCTTCTTATTCTCGTTAGCTAGTCATACTGACGGTTTATAACTGTCCACCAGGGATGTGTATGAGGCCAGAGTTCATGTTTTTATCTATGGTCATACCACGTCTCAGCAGTTCGAGTTGAAATATAGATGTTTGTCTTCGACCGTTGATTGATGAGTTCACACAGTTGTGGTCCTTCAGAGCTTTGACTTATGATATATCGAGGAAACATAATTTTGTTTTGAGAACAGCTTTGATGTGGATTATCAATGATTTCTCAACTTATGGAATGACTTAAAAGTGCATTTTCATTAAGGCTTTATATCATCATATTGCACTAAAGTATCATTAAATTCCCTAACTATAACATGTTTTATAATAACAAGTCTGATAATATAAGATACTTTTAATTTATGGTAAATACTCATTTTAAATGCAGGTTTATCCCATAATTCAAAGGATTGATTGATGTGATTAACTATTGAAAGTGAACAGATAAAAAAAGAACTAAGCTAAGAGAAGAGATGCTGGTTCAATTCCAAATTGAAACACCATTCGGTTATTGGATCATAACTGAAGTTGTAGACCTTGGATTTAGGTCTGCTTTATATGGATGGAAAGATAAGACATAGACCTAAAACTTTCATGAAGAGCCTAAAACTCAATTCTTCCTTTTTCAAGTTCAAATCTTAGCAACAACGAAGAAGTTGGAATCTGTCCTACAACTCAGATATTGTTCGGTTTTTAGCTCATATCTTGAGTTCTAGGAGTCCAAATGAGCTTTAGTTTTTTTTTTTGGAAAGCTAAGATAATTGCCCACAGCTTTCATGGAACAAAGGGCTCAAATTCTGATGTTAGCAATGACATTTTAGCCAGCCAACAATATCAATAACCAGCAGCCAACAATGTCAAAAACCAGCCACCAAATCAGTGGTTGGCCACCAACTATTTTCTTAGTCAACCAATCCATAGTTCTAAATCTTAGCCTATAAAAGGAGGCATTTACCATGTATTTAGTCATCTTGATTTTCAGATCAAGATCATTTTCTTGCTTTCTTTCTTTATATTTTTGTAATGCTTAAGTTTTGCTTTCATTAATCTCTTGTTTATGCTTTTCATCATAACTATGCTCTTATCTAGTTTATTTATGTTCTTCTTCTTCATTATAGCTAAGTTAATTATGTCAAGGTGAAAAGGTTTTACTAATGGTGTTAGAATAGGTATAATATAAACTCAAAATGGACTTCAATGTTTATATCCAAGACAGTTTTCTATTAACATGTCTTATCTTTTTATCTTACTAATTATTAATACTTTGCTTGTTAAATGACTATCTAGATTTATGTTGTATAACACTTGGTACATCAAATACTTGATCATTCATAGTCTTCGGCTGACATCGTTGTTATCAGAGGAACTTGATTTGTTGTTAACATAAGTTAGCATCATGAATGCCTGATGATATTTATAAGTATGGTGTTACCTAAATAAGATAATTAATATGATCATGTTAATACTTTATAATGAGCCATTAATGATAAATCATCCGATTGGAACCTCTTTTGTGTGTGGTTTCCAGTTGAGAAATAAAAAGAGTTTATATTATATTTATTTGAAATACCGTTAGTGGATCCTCTAACCTTGACAACTGTTTTTATCATTGTTTAGTCTTCACATCTCAAAGTCCTTTTTAAATCATCATCATCATCACCATTATTATTATTATTATTATTATTATTATTATTATTATTATTTATAATTTATATAGTTCACCTCCTTGTGGTTCGACCCTGGTCTTGCCGAGTTATTTATTACTTTGACACTCCTGCACTTGGGATAAGACATCAACTCTTTAATCGTGTCAAGCTTCGTGTTAGAGCAAAATGCACAACTACTAGTCTACAAATGGCTTAAGAGTTTGTGTTTTTTTGATAAACATGCCTTAAACATATCAAGACTAGTTAATATGGAGGAATGCAGATTATATGGAATGAAGAGTCATGATTGCCATGTGTTTATGCAAACACTCATTCCATTAGCTTTTCGTGATTTGTTGCCAAAGGGGATATGGGTTGCACTCACGGAGATCAATCATTTCTTTAGAGATATATGCTCTACCAAGTTGAATGTTGATCACATTGAAAGGCTTGAAATGAATATCGTCGAGACAATATGCAAACTTGAGATGATAATCCCTCTATTATTTTTTTGACTCACTGGAGCATCCACCCGTACATTTACCGTATGAGGTAAAAGTTGGAGGACTAGTCTAGTATAGATAGATGTATCCATTCGAGAGGTTAGATATTATAGTTGCAATGTAATTTATAATTAAAAGTTTTTTCATTATTTTTTTAATTGATAATTTTTGTTTAATTCTATATATGCAGGTACTTGTTCAATCTTAAAAAAAGGGGTTAAGAACAAGGCACATGTTGAGGCTTCAATATGTGAGGCCTATATTGTTGAGGAGATCTCAATCTTTATCTCGTACTATTTTGAACCTCATTTAAGAACGAGAATCAACTGTGTTCCACGACATGATGATGGTGGTAAAGTGCCTTCAAATGGGAACTTGTCAATATTCTCCAATCCTGGACGACCCACACCTAAAAATGTTGTAAGGGGAAGATAATTTTTCTGAAATAGAGTTCAGACAAGCACACAATTATGTTTTATTTAACTGTAATGAGCTGAGACCTTTTATTAAGTAAGTTGATATACTACTTAAACTTTGTGAAGATTGTACTATTTATTTATTGTAATATCATAAACTCATATAATTTAGAACAACCTTGTAGGCAACATCGACAATATTTACTGTCAAATAACTCATAGCTGACCGAATCCCAAATCTTTCAATTACAAGATGAACAATTTATCACGTGGTTTAGAACACATGTAAGTCCTATCATAAACTCATTATCTCTTGCAAGGTAACTGTATGTCAATATTACAGAATGTCCGTTTATTGATTATTGTTGTATTTGATATGCAAGGTTGATCAATTGGGAGGTAGTGCTGCTATTTCATTATCTTTACTAAGCCTGGACCCTGAAAGAAAAGTCAAGTACTATAATGGGTATTTTGTCAATGGATATGTGTTTCATACTAAAGAATATGAGCATGGAAGAAAGACATATAACAGTGGTGTTTGTATTAAGGGATCGACTTCTAGTGAGTTTGAAGTTGACTACTATGGAAAATTAGAAGAAGTCGTCGAATTGCAATAGAGTGTTTTTTTCAAATGTTATTGGTATGGCACAACTGACACAGGAATCAGAGTAGATCCTCATTATGATCTCGTTGAAATCAACTCAAAAGCTAGACTCCGCAACGTAAACGATGTCTTTTTTTCGTAAAGCAATGCCAACAAGTTTATTACACATACACCCCTTCCTTTAGAAAGGACCGATCAAGAGTTGATTGGTTATCCATTTTAAAATAAAACTCAGGGGTTATGTCGAGGTTGTTCAGGATGAGAACGAAGACACAAGTGTGATAGATGAAGTCTTTCAAGTTAGTGAGTTGGTTGAACCATATCGAGTTGTTCCTTCGATTGACTTAAGAAGAAAATTTGAATTTTCATGTTTTCGATGACAATCTTGTTGATGTTGACGCAAAGGAGTTGAATGTTGTTTTGAGCTCTAGTGGACTAGAGAATGTTGATGAAGAAGAAGATAACCACATTGAAGAGTCAAGGAAGCTGATAACAATTCAATTAAGGACGAAGATGAAAATTCTGACTAAATATGATCAGAACACGAAAGTCTAATGCCTTTTTTTATAATGTAATATTATGGATGATATTTTGGAACATGAAATATTTATTTTATAATTGTTTGTTGTTGTTATTGTGTTGTGCGGTAAGTTTGCATTTTAAGCGTTTGTGTAAGAGGATAAATAGGCAATACAAACAAAACATGTAAAAGTATGACACAAATATCAACGTCCATACAAAAGGAAACAATCACCGACGCCAATACGGTCGTCGGTATTTTACCAAGAGTTGCAAAATATTTACTGTATTTGCCACCATCACCGATGACCATACTGACAACCAATGACCGTCAATATTTTACCGAGAGTTGCAAAATATTTATTGCATTTGCCACCATCATCGACGACTATACCAATAGAATCACCGACGGACGTTGCAAATTCCAATGCGTGTGACTGTCAAAGTGCTAGGTCAGTCGGTCCATTGATCGACGGAATCACCGACGAACTCAGCAATTCCAAGACGTGCATGCTCTAAAACCTTTATACCGACGGACATGCCGACGAAAATAAAAAATTCTAGAGGTATTTTTAAAATTTTAGTGTGAAATTCAAAATATACCGACGAAAATTTAATGCCATTGCTAGGAAAATATTATTCTAATTTCCATCGATAAATCCGTCTGTAAAATTATAGTATAAAACCCTCCCCATCCTCCGTGGTTCATTTTTTCTTCGTTCCTCATTCATCTTCTCTTCTCTTCTGCGTTCCTCATTTCATTTTTATTGTTTTGATTGTAGTTTTCAACATATTAAAAGGTATGATTCTCCTTTCTTTATCTTTGTATTTTTTTTACTTTTTTATTTTAGTTATGATTATTTTTGTTGTGTTTTTTGTTTTGTGTATTGTTTGTAGATAAAATCTTGAAATCAACACACTATTAAGGTAAACATTTTTCATTCCTAAAGTCTTTATTTTTTTTCTTTTTATTTGTTTGTATTGCCATAATAATTGAAAAACTTTGTTAAATTTGAATTGTTATTGTTGAATTTTCCTTTAAAATGTTAATTGAAATATAGAATTAAATTTTATTATTTTATCTTAATTTTATTATATTATGCTTGTTATGTTTTTTATTATTTCTATTAATTTTAATTGTTATTTATGAATTTGTATAGATGTTAGTTGAAAATATATAGATGTTAAATTTCTATAGATGTTAGGTTGTATAAAAGATTTTGCAATGAAGTCAATTGGCTTGTGGATATTATCAATATTTGTAGATATGAAAACTATGGATAGTCTCTAATATAGGGGAGGTGGTGGCGAATGATTTTTAAATAATAGAATTTAATTATGTAATTATTCATATAAATTTGTGTAGATGTGTAGAATGAAAGTTTAATTATTTTATTGTTTGTATTGTAATAATTATTTGAAATTTTTGTTGAATTTTAATTGTTATTGTTGAATTTACCATGGAAATGGTAATTGGAAATGAAGAATTAAATTTAATTATTTTATCTCAATTTTATTTTATTATTGCTTGTTATGTTTTTTATTATTTCCATTAATTTTAGTTGTCATTTATGTATTTCTATAGATATTAGTTGAAAATATATAGATGTTAAATTTCTATAGATGTTAAGTTGTATATAAGATTTTCCAATGGAGTCAATTGGTTTATGGTTATTGTAAATATTTGCAGGTTTGAAAACTGTGGGTAGTCTCTAGTATAGGGGAGGTGTTGCCGAATTTTTTAAATAATCGAATTTAATTATGTAATTATTCGTATAAATTTATGTATATGTGTAGAATGAAATCAACAGCACGTCGTCAGGAGACGGTTGCAGCTAGTTCTTCTAGCAGCAAGGATGACTTATCCTTAGGTGCTGATCACGAAGAGGCACCTGCGTTAACTTCTGATACAACTACTTCTTCTAGCGCAGTTTCACAGTGCAGAGGCAGTGTGCCTTCACAACGTGGTCAATTCACCTGCAAATACTAGGCATAATGGAAGGATGACCTTTCAATGTTAGTTTGTTTAGGTTTTAGTTTTTTTTGTTATACTTATAACATAATTTATGAACAACTAATTAGTATTTTATTAATTTTATTTAATTTCAGGTTCACAAACATTGAGGCTGCCCGGACAATAACATCGGTGTTTAAATCGTCGATGCAGAATCCATTATTTCAATGGAGTCAGGTTTCCAGACATCCTGAGTGGAGACCTAATATCGATGTATGGTTTCAACGATTTCAGGTAAGTGTTAACTTCTATTTTCCAGCTTATTTTTAATAAATTATTTTTATAATTTTATATCTTGTACTATTTTTATTTTAAATGAATTATTTATACACAGCACAAATTTGAGTGGGATAGTGCGAACAACAATGTTGTGAGGAGGGTATGGGAGAATCACGTGGCAACTAAGTAACATCGAAAATAATATATTTTTTTGATTTACAATTTTATATTCTAAATTCTAATTTGTTACTATGGAAGTAGGTTGCGTGATTTTTGATATGACATACAAAAAAAAGCAAAACGATACGCGAGAGATAACGATCTAGAAGGCTGGAATGAGGTGACGGTTTGACAAGAATTCAAACCGCCATTCATCTCGAGGGATATATGGATGCAATATATTGAGCACGTGATGTCTGAGCGGTTTGCACGACGCTCACAGTCTGGTGCCGACAATTAGAACTGACAAATTCATGGTTCGGTGACCACGCACACCGACGACTCGGATGGTAAGATTAATTTAAATGAAATATATCGTTGATTAATTTGTTGTTGCTTATAAATATATTTAACTTGCAACCATTTTTTCCTTACAGAGTACGTCTCTTGGATATGAGCCAAGCCCGATAGAGTTGTTTGTAAAGATGCATGTGCAGAGTCAAGACCGCCAAAAGAAGGTGCAACAGTTCATGAACAACTGTGCTCAACACTTCATGGTATGTTCGTTCAATTATTTTATATTGTAAGTTATTATTTTCTTGAATTGAATATAATGATTTTAAAAAAAAAATTCAGAAGACCTATAATAGCCAGTTGAGAGAGAGATATGGGGATGATTCTTCGACCCATCCGGATTTCAATCCGGATTTGTGGATGGAGGTAGGATCGTCTAGTGGACCTGATAAAAATCGGGTCTACGAGCTCTCTAACACTACAGTCGAAAACTTGTGGACGGCCCGTAGTGTCTCAACCATTAGGAGCTCTCCATCAGTATCGAGCACCCAGTCCGAGGAGTTCATGGCCTTGAAACAATAATATGAACGACTCTCGATGGATTATGATCAGCTCCGTCAAATGGTCATGGACATTAGATCAAGGATGGGTGATGATACATGTGCAGCTCTTTTTTTGTCGTACGGTCCTGGGAACAACCAGCCTCCTCCTCCAGCTCTGCCGTTATTCTAATTTAATTTTGTTTTTGAAACACATTAAATTTGTAATGAATATTTGAATGAATATTATTTAACATTATTTTTATATTTTCAATATTTAATACAATTTTATTTGGTTAATTAGTTTTTTTTACTATTAATCAATATAATATTTGAAAAAAAATTATTTATTCTAAATAATTTTTAAAAAAATATTTTTAAATAAAGACCGATAGCCTTACAGACGGAACAAGTCCGTCGGTATTAGACAGAGAGTTGAAAAAACTTTACTGCCCATGCCACAATTACCAACGAAATGTATCCGATGCGGTTTTCTTGAGGCAACTCGACAGGAAGAAAGAAGAAGTTTCCTACAAGGAAATGGATAAAAAAAAGTATAGATTTAAGAGACTTTATATGTGGCAGAAGCAACGTTGAAGTCAGCAACTCAACATGGCATAATTAGGTCTCTGAGTTGAGAAGTTCTGGGTTCTAACTTAAGTTGTGAGTTCTAATTTGTCGCAGCTATCTTAGATTAGAATATGATTATATATTTATTAGTTATTTTCCAATATTGTGGTTGGTCCCAAGCAGGCACTAAACCTTGGATGGAACCTAATGTTTGTCTGTTAGAATGTGAAACAACCTATTTGTTGTGAAACAACTAAATATATGACTCATTTGTGATTACCTTTAATCCTTTTATATCTGTTGGATTGAAATTTGAATTCATGACTAGCACCTGTTGTTTCTATTATGCAGTAGAACCATCAAAGCTTTTTTGCTTGAAAATTATGCGGGACCCTTCTAAAATATATAACAATTGGACAGAAAGATAATAATAAATTCTAAATTCGACACAAGTCATGAGGAAATAATGCATGTTTCTTTGTTTTATCGGAGCTAATGAAATGGGAAGAAGTAATATTTTGGTGGACTATCGATGTATTAAATTGGATATTATTTGGTGATTTTTAGCATTGTCTGGTTAGGATTTCCTTCATTCTGAAAATGGATGTTATATATCATTGATGATATAAGTCAAGAAGAGAAAGAAAAACAGCTTCAGAAAGTTCTAAAAGGTGTTTGATAATTTCTTATTACTTGAATGAATGTTCCATACATCCTTGCTATTTATACAGACTTCTATCCTAGGCTAAGAAGAAGGATTCTGAATGCTGAAAAATAAATCAATAAGATAATCTTAATCTAATCCTAAGATAGTTAACGCAAATCAGAACATAGACTCGACTCAGGAACTTGAGCCAGGCTGGCTAAAGGGCTGGTTTTAGGGGTGTTTTTGCCGCATAGAATGCCTTTTGTTTCTGAACTTCTCTTCTCCTATTCCTTGTAAAATTCTTCCATCTGGAAAACTCCCTCTTATTGCTAAATTACAGTTGCTGCTTCCTTGCTTTTTCCTTCGCCTTCTAGCTCTATTCAAGGCATTTTTTAGCAGCCTACCTTGATCCTCATCAGTCATGTACCGCACTTTTATGTGTGTTGTTTGTAAATGGTAGGGTTAAATTTGATTTTCCATCTATTTTTCTGATAAATTCTTGTGTGGCATGTTAGTGTAGCCTGGTTGGAGTTTTTGTGATTCAAAATTCTTGAGTTCATTGCCATGCTAGCAGCCATATTCATCCACTTGTTGATGTTGCATCGACTCCGTTGTATATTTTTCAATTCAAACAGATAGATATGCGGAGAAATAAATACAAAAAAAAAATTGAAATAAATTAATGTAGTTTTAAACAAAAATATAGGGTATTTAGATAATTATTTACATGCACTAAACTGAACAAAAAAAACACAATAAGTTTTATTCAACAAGGAAACCCATATGCTAATTTAACTAATAAATGCTAATATTCCTAAATAATATAATTTAGAATAATTTTAAAGCATTAAAATTTAATAAATAAATAAATATCAATTTTCACAGTTGCCCTTCATCCCCATCATCTATCCTCTTTCTCCATTTTCCTTTTAAACTGTGATCATCCATTTTAACCTCTTCTTCTTTCTTTTTTTTCCCTCTTTCCATGGAATATATATCACAGAAAAGTGTGGGTGGCTCAGATGATGATCAAGAGATTCATGAAAGACGAGGATGACAATGAATTCCTTGACACTCAAGATTTTCTTTCATCAAATTCATTTAGAAGTGTCGAATCTGAATTCTGTAAAATACCATATGATTCTGATTACGATGATGTTAAAGGGCCTCCCGATATTGAAAATGGCATGGATTCCTGCATTAAATCTGTTAGATGTAATTATCCTTGAAATTGCCTGACACGGTTGAAAAAGAAGAGGGGGTTAGTCTTTGGTCAATGATTAAAGATAATATCGGGAAAGATCTCACTAGAGTTTATCTTCCAGTTTATTTCAATGAGCCCATCTCTTCTTTACAGAAATGTTTTGAGGATTTGGAATACTCGTGATGAATTCTGGAAGAAACTAAGGAGATTTTGCAGTTATACGTAGCTGCAGTACTAGGGTTAACTACAGTATATCAATCAACATGTTGTTGCTGCAAGGTCTCTGTGCTTGACTGTGGAAGTGTGGTCCTAAAGCCTAATGGAGTCACTAAACTCTGTTTTGTTATTTCTATTCTGCACCATTTACAGTGTTGATGGAAGTCTTTCTTCTTGGTGCCCAAGTGTACAGATTTTTAGTTTTATTGGAAGAATCTTAAACTCATCACCCTCTCACACTTTGCTGTTCTTTTAACAAATATTTGCTTACTATCTTGGAGATGTTTTTGTGAGGCAATAGCCTTATGTGAACACTCAATGTGGCGGCATTTGCAGTATCAGGATATGCCTGTACTGATGGAAGACATTGCAAGCCATTCGATCCACTTCTGGGGGAGACATATATACGAGACCGATTATCCGGAATAAAGCATTAGCTTTTTCTCTAAGAAGGTATCGTTTTCAATGCCAGAAGCATCATAAGCAATTGCTATTCCTGTTTTACATGTTTAGTATTAAAGAGAAAGATAAGAACCAGATTATCGTAATGACTCCACACTCTTTTTCATTTACATTTGCATGTATAAATACAGGAATGAAGAGCTTATTAAGCCTGAAGTTCTGCTATTCTATAACTGACTACAAGCTGCGATTTATGAGTTGTACATGATTCAAACATTTAAATTAAACGTAAGGAATTGATTCTGGTGGATGAGGATTTTATGAAGGAGCTGATGTTGTTGAGTGAGTAATTTGTGGAAGAGTAATGACTTTCCTTATATGCCCCCGCAAGATGGAGGTACCATCAGTAACACCAATCTTGGATCTTAAGCTTTGAAAACGATGGTATGGAAAAAGCTTTGTGAGTAAGTTTGCAAGCTGTTCTAAAGTGTCAACATGATTGACAGTAACTCGACCTTTCTGGACAAGATCATGAAAAAAAAGAAGGTTGATTTTGATATGTTTTATGCGAGTGTGTTATACTGGTTTTAAGCTGAAATGAGTTGCACCAATGTTATCACAAAAAACTTGGGGAGGATTTTGTATATGCAAGCCAAATTCTATGATTAAGGAGTGAAGCCACACTGTTTCAAAAGTGGCAACAGCTAATGCATAAAATTCAGCTTCTGTAGAGGAACACGATACAGCTCTTTGTTTGCGTGCAGGCCAAGACATGGGATTGGAGCCTAGAAAGGTGATAAATGTAGTGGTGGAGACCTCTTGTATCAGTGTTGGTAGCCCAGTCCGCATCAACAAAGGTGTGTAGGTTGAAGGGGCTACTCTGTTGAATAAGAATCCCATGGAACATTGTTTGCTTGAGATACCTGAGAATGCGTTTGGCTATAGTCCAATGACACGTTATTGGTTTGTGCATAAACTGGGAAAGTCGATTTACTGCAAAAGCAGTGTCAGGTCTAGTCAGGCCAAGATATTGCAGTGCCCCAATAACTCTTCTATATTATATGCTGTCTGCAGGGGATGAACCATCTGTTAAAATCAGTGGTGTGCTGGTTGACATTAGAGTGTGAATGTCTTTTGCCATATCCATGGAAGTTTTAGAGAGTAAATCTCGTATGTATTTATGTTGTGAAAGGAAAAGACCCTTGGTTATAGGAATAACTTCAATGCCAAGAAAAAAATGAAGACGTCCCATGTCTTTGATGAAGAAGGTGTGACTGAGTTTGTTGATGGTATCAGCTACAAATGTTGAGACATTTCCTGTGATAATAATGTCATCAACATACACAAGACAATAGCATAGAACATTGTTAGAGGCATAGATGAATAAAGAAGTGTTTGTAGCTGAGTGAACAAAACCAAACTGCAAAAGAGCATCTCGGAGAGCTTTGTACCATTGCGGGGTGCCTGTTTCAGTCCATAAATACTTTTCTTCAGTTTACAAACATAGTCAAGCTTGGATATATCTTTGAACCCTGGAGGTTGATGCATAAACACTGTTTCTTCAAGATTGTCATGAAGAAAAGCATTATTAATGTCAAGCTGCCGAAGGGACCAACCTTTCATGACAGCAATAGAGAGGATTAAGTGAATTGTAGCTGGTTTGACAACTAGACTGAATGTCTAGGAATAATCAAGACCTGGTCTTTGGTGGAAGCCTTTAGCAACTAGACGAGCTTTGTATCTGTTGATGGTTCCATCAGAGTTTCTTTTCATTCGAAAAACGAATTTGCATCCTATAAGATTTTGGATGTCTGCAGGAGGGACAAGTTCCCAAGTTGCATGATTAAGTAATACAGTGATTTCTTCTGACATGGCATGGCGCCAAAGTGGATTTTTAAGTGCTTGACTGACACATGTTGGTTCAGGTGATTCAGGTAATGGATGTGTGGTGGTGGTGTGAAGTTTTTTAGGAACAAAGATGTTATTTATAGACTAAGTGGTCATGTTATATTGTCTTTGAGAAACAACAGGAGCTGGAATATTTACCTGAACTGTGGAGACTGTTGTTGTAGTGTCTGAATTGGATGTAGGGGGAGAGAGCTCTTCTTGAGGGGCAGTGAAGACTAGTGCAGAGGGAGCTTAGTTGGCTAGTGTGACAATTTGCAGTAGTGGTGCAGAGAGAGTAGGAGCGACAGGTATGGAAGACTCAGAAGTGGACTGGTTGTTGATGTTCTTTAGGATAGATATTTTCATCAAACGTAACATGTCGGGAGACATATAAGCGTTGAGTAGGTAAGTGTAAGCAAAGATAGGCACTTTGTGTAGTGGAATAACCAAGAAACACACAGGGAACAGATTTTGGCTGGAGTTTATGTGTGTGGTAAGATTTTAACTAGGGAAAACACAAGCAACCAAATGATCTGAGTTTGAGATAATTTGGAGCTTCTATGAATAAGGTTTGAATAGGGAAGTTATGATGAAGAATAGGTGAGGGCAACCAATTGATTAGATAGGTTGTTGTGGCAAAGGCATAAGACCAAAAATGAGAAGGAAGATTGGCGTGACTGAGAAGTGTGTTGTCTGTTTCTACTATGTGTCTATGGCGACGCTCTGAAACACCATTCTATTGAGGAGTGTGTGGGGCTGTGGTGTAATGGTTAATGTCGTGAAGAGTAAGAAATGCTTGAAGGGCAACAAATTCTCCGCCATTATCAGAGTAGAGATTTTTGATATTAGCATTAAACCGATTTTGAATCATTTTATGAAATTGAGGAAAAATGACTTTAACATCAGATTTGTTACGGAGTGGAAAAAACCAGACATATTTTCTGAAGTGATCAATGAAGATCACGTAATATTTATGACCTTGAATGCTGGTTTGTGATTATGGTCCCCAAACATCGGTATATATTAAATCAAAAGGAGCAGATCTAGTGAGGCCATGGTTATGAAAAGGCAAGCGATGAGATTTATTGATAGAACAGGAATGACAAAAATAAGATGTAGAGGAATTGTTAGAAACTAGAAGAGAGAAGGAGGTGATCATTCTGGCTACAACCTTGGAGGAAAGATGACCTAGGCGTTGATGCCAACCATTTATGGACATACGTTCATGGACCATTGCAATGGGAATGGAGGCACAGGGATGAGGTAGAGGATAAACACCATTCTCACACGATCCATGAAGAAGAGTCTCTCTTGTCTGCTGATCCTTGACAAAGAAACATGAAGGATGAAATTCAAGAAACACATTGTTGTGTTTGGTAAAATGATGTACTTAAATCAAATTTTGATTGATAGTGGGAACACAAAGAGTGTCTTGAATTTGGAAATTACGTTTAGGAAAAGGAAGAGTAAGAGAACCTAAATGGGTTATTTTCAAACCTGAACCATCTCCAATGAGCACTTCATCTGTGCCATCATATTAAGAGTGTAGGTGCATATTGGATACTTGAGAGGTGATGTTATAGGATGCAGCAGAGTCAATGAGCCAGCACTGTTCTGGACTGGGAGAAGCAGTGGCGCAGTTAGTTGTAGCCTTCCTGGTATGTATCTGAGGACAGTATTTGGCAACATGGCTAAGTTGATCACAGTATTGGCATTTGAGGGTATATTTTTGCTGCCTAAAATAGCGGGGTTGAGATTTGGAATCATATTTCTATGTGGCTGCATTCAGAGAAGACCATGGTTGTTTTTTTTAAAACCAATGATCCTTGCGCTGAGTATTGTGTGTTGTGACAACCAGGGAATGAGGATTAATGTCCAGGCATTTGAGATAAGACTCGTGACCAATGAGAACATAGAGAGTAATGTCATTGAGAAGTTCTTCAAATGATAAAGAAGATTCACGTGTACGAATGGGAGCTACCATTTCTCTATATTCAGGACCTAAGCCATTGAGAACATAGAGAGTAATGTCATTAGTAGAGAGAGGGGCATCATTGAGAGCAAGCTCATCTGCAATAGACTTGACAGAATAAAGAAAGTCTGTGACAATGCGTGTTCCACGCTAAATAAGAGTGAGATCCTCTTTGAGTTGCATGACTCGTGTTCTAGAACGACTGGCATAAAGCTTGGTCAATTTGTTCCAGGCTTGAGAGGATGTTTTGGAAGCAGCTATGAAAGGTATCACAGAATCAAACATCAAAGTAAGGATAGCATTCAAAATTAATTTGTCCTGTCGAAACTAGTGAGTATAGGCAGAAGTAGGTGCTGCATCAAGGTTTGTGGACGAGGGGCATATGAGTGTACCATCGATATAAACATATAGGTTGTAGCCGAGAAGGAGAGACTCAAACTGTGCATGCCAAGAGGGATAATTGGTTGGTGTGAGTCGGGTAGTGATCCGCTGAGTAGCGTTAATAGCAACAGGAGAAGGAGCTGAAGAGGCCATTGCAGAAGCGAAGAAGAAAGGGAAAAAAATCAAAGGGAAACTCGTTGGAGAAAAGATGGCTCTGATACCATAAAGAGAAAGATAAGAAGCAGATTAATGTAATGACTCCACACTTTTTTTTCATTTACATTTGCATGTATAAATACAGGATTGAAGAGCTTATTAAGCCTGAAGTTCTGTTATTCTATAACTGACTACAAGCTGTGATTTATGAGTTGTACATGATTCAAACATTTAAATTAAATGTATGGAATTGATTCTGGTGGATGAGGATTTTATAGAGGAGCTGATGCTGTTGGATGAGTAATTTGTGGAAGAGTAATGACTTTCCTTATAAGTATGACATGGTTTTTCATGATTGCTTCTCAAGAAAAAACGTAGTGTAGTTGAGAGTTTATTTGTACCTATAGATTGGAAACAGTTATTGTCTGAAAGTAGCAAAGGTCACTACAGCCTGAACTAACTAGGTTAAGAATTAATGGAAACTAGAAGACAGAATTCACGAAAAGAGTCCAGCAAAAACATAAGCTGGACGGTTATATTTTGATTAACATTCTTCTGCCACAAAATCTCCTTCACAGAAGAGGTTTATAATAACTTAAATAGGTCTATCTCCTATCTTAACCAAAATGGAAAAAACAATCCTAGACAAATAGGAAAATTCAAAGTCAAAATATGAAATTAAATAGAAAAAACTAAAACTGAAAAAAAAAAGCATTTTCCAAGCCTAATTTAAAAGTATTTCAAACACATTCCAATGATCATCAAAACAAAAGTTATGTTAGTTTATGTAATATTGGTTGTTTGACTCTGCCGGATATTTTTTTATCTTAGACTTGTCAATCATCCATAAATGTATTTGAGCTAGGTTTTCCATATGATGTAATTATAACATATCTGATTGTCAGGCTTTCCAAAACCTCTTAGTCTCTTCAAATCCTCTAGAACATCCTATTTTAGTTTGGCTGATCTAGAAACAGGTTGGTCATCACTTAATGATTGTTGCTTGACATTGTGAAGGCGAGGTTGGAAGTTTTAGGGTGACAACAACTTAAAAATTAAATTTTGGGGTTTTTCAATTCAGCTTAATCCTGTTAGCATTTGAACTCTAGAGTTTTGATGATGGAGAAATTTCTCAGGAGAGTAAGTGGTTTGTTTTTGACATTTAATAGCACTTACCATTCTCTTTAAGGTACTTGATAATCTGATTTTCTCTTATATGGCGACAATATCTATTTACAACCATATTTTAGGAAAATTACACTGTGATCACTATGGTGCAATGAGTATAAAGGGGAATCAGAGCTACTCCTGTAAGCTAAAATTCAAAAACAGTCAATTCTTCACAGAATCCCTACTAGGTTTCAATCCCCTTGTATCCATATTTTTCATCAAAATATTTTTCATTTAGAAATTTATTATAATAATTTTTTTAGATTATTTTGTTTTTGATATCAACATGTTAAAATCATTGAAAAACACTAAAAAAATCAATTTAGTGTTTTTTCAAGACAAACACACCCAAACACAAGTGAAGACACAAAATACCAAACATGCATTAAGCTCAGGTCTAGTACTATAGGTATACTCATGATGCTATGATTCCTGGCTTATTCTTTTCCCTTAATTGTTTAGTTAAATATGTGAACTAACGCACCTTATGGTTACTTGCTTCAAATGTTTTCTTATTTTCATACAACAATTTGCAACACAGTTTTCTTTAATGACACTAAACTTGCATATTGTAAATCATTTAACCATTAGCATGAAACCATGAGACTATCAATAATTGTTTGTTGATGTTTTTGTCGCGATTAAGATCTGCATTACATTCTCTCATTTTATGAATGAATCATGATCAGGCATTACCACTAATGGCACATAATATAATTTGTTTGATAGGTATTATTGTGGATCACGTGGTGTTAAAGATCAATGCTCGTTGGAGGTTGAGCACGCACAACACAATGTTTAACGTGATTCAGCAAGTCATCTACATTCATGGGAGCATTCTATATTATTAAAGATGGAGAAGGGGTACACATTTACACACTCATGGAGGAGGATCATCATCAACTCACTTAACTTCCATTCGCTCATTGTTGCACTTACAGCTTCTATATAAGGCAGCAAAGCTATTACCCTTAACAGCCCTTCTTTTTTTCTCTCCTTGTGTGTTTCTCTCTATTTTGCTCCTATTTTCTCTCCAAATGATGCCTCTATTTATAAGCTTTAATGGACACTAACTCTAGCTCATTGTCAAAAATTCTAGCCACCTAACTTGTGCCAACCTTGTGACTTTTAAGCCACTCCAGCAGCTCTATTTGATTATATAAGGTGTTTCCATTTCTTGCTTCCAGCTCACTTTCAGTGGAGCTTTTTTGTCTCTCTCTAGCCACATTCTTGGACTGGGAGAGCTGTCATCTCACATGAATGGAAATAATCCTAATAATCAACCCATTTGTCATTTATATGGGGCAATTGTCCTCTTAGTTTCTTTAGCATATGCTTGCACCTTGCAGCTATTTCAAGCTTTTCATTGTGAGAGCATCTTCGACTAAGTTTATAAGTACTTACAGACCTTTCAATCACCAAAGCACACCTTTGCTCACACCAAATGATCGCCACAACTAAATGGTCTATCACATCACATCTAAAAGTGTTAACGTTTATCTTTACACACAACATTCCTTCATCAAGCTTATCAACCATGCTCGGTCTGAAATGATTTATCAAGCCTTTCATCAAGGCTTAAAACAACCTATCAAGCGGAAATACCTATTTTTTAGTGTGACAATCATTAACTAAATATTACAATATGATCACGAACTCACCACTTTTCCAATAATCTACTCATCCAGGAGTTGTGCATGCCCTTTATTCCACCCTAGGAACCACGTTTTACTTCTCTGTGAGTCTCTCGCTCTTAATCCTAAGAGTCTAACTAGCTCTCCACCTTTAACTATAGGGGCAACCCATTAAAGGTTAATCTATATCTATCTTCATACTATTACTATTTCAATGCCATTACCAAGCTTACCATATTGACAAGAGTCAATTTGTTCCTGAAACCTGCACATCCTCTCTACTTGTACCTAGTAATCGCATCTTAATGCTCCACAAGTCATCCACTTATTGTTTAAAACAAATGTTTTATAGCTCATTGATCTTTAACATAGGGGAAAATCCATGAAAGTCAATTCGACACTTGTTTTTATACTCATCATAGCCACTCTATTGGCTATCCATACATATATCCACTCATATTCTACCGTAACATCGACTCTGAGGTGATCTGAACTCGAGCTCATATTATATCCCTCACACATTCTCTTAAAGTGTTTTCACTCGTTATCATGGGGCAGTTGCATCCTTCTTCATTTGGGATGTCTTAAAGTGACTCAAAGATCCTCTACCATCATATGCATTTATAGGAGAGATTATTACCACTATTTACATAGAAAGAGAGAGTTGTGGTACACTCCTCGCAATTCTCCATCTCGATTTCTATGTTTGGAGTTTCTACACCTTTCATCATCATGTTTGCACCAGCTCACTCAGAATACCTTTATTCATACCTTCTTAAACAAGGTGTCTTCACTTTTCATTATAGGCGATCATCTTTTATCATAGGCATTCGCACAACCTCAATTAGGTGCTTATGCAATAGCTTTTCTTTCCATCCTTACATACATTAGAAAGTTATTCGCTATTATTTTCATTAAGAGCACAAGAGATTTTCTTTTGTACAACCTTCACACTGTCTTTGCTCTAAGTTTTAATGGGAACACATCATCTTATTACACTTATTGTCTCATTATAGTACCATGTTGGATCCTACAAGTACTCCTACACAATCTTTATGTGCCTTTATGCAATTTTAGTTCACTAGATTTCTTATAACATTCCTATTTCTAAGATCAAACAATGCAATAATACCACTGAAAATTTATGGGTAAATGTTTTTTTTTATCGACTTATTTAAGGTTTACCAAAATTTCTATCAAAATTTTGGTATAGTCTCCCGTATATTGGGAGATCCCAAGTTATCAATAATTTATCCTGCATATATTTTATGTTCATTCCATAATCATAACATATTCATATTGCATCGCAACCACAATCATTACTAGTCACAAGCATAATATCTCACATATTCATTTGTTTCCCTTCTCATTTGCAAACACATACGAGATGGTAGTTAAACATAGATAACAACATTAATATTACAAGCAAAAAATAGTAAGAATCTTAAGTCTCGTTGATTAATATAAAGAGATACTAATACAATTTGAGTCATATAATTACTTAGGGCAAAATACATTGGCATTCATTTCATTCCTAATTCATACAAAAGGAACTAGAAACGCTAATTTCCCAATTCATATAAAAGGAACTAGAATCTTAAGTCTCGATGATTAATATAAAGAGATACTAATACAATTCGAGTCATATAATTACTTAGGGCAAAATACATTGGCATTCATTTCATTCCTAATTCATACAAAAGGAACTAGAAACGCTAATTTCCTAATTCATATAAAAGGAATTAGAAACATGAATTTCCTAATTCATACAAAAGAAACTAGGAACCTAGGAACTCTTGGCATGAATGTGAATGACCTGTAATATCAAAATATGAAAATAATTATATTAAAAGTGAAAATATAGTAGAGATGAAGGAGAGTCACCAATACATGTATCTACATATATAATTACCTACTCGATAATACATAATAATAGTTGTCCTAGAAACCCACACTTAACTCTTTCTTTACTACACCTAGAGCTTATCATTCCAAAACCAACTTATGGTTTTCCTTTTTTTTATTATTATCCATTATTTTTCACTGGGTATACACACCTTACTACCCACCCTAAATTTAGGGAGATTACTGCCAACACTAATAATTTCTATTAATGTCATTAATAGCCCTTACCCGGATCAACAAATTATATCCTTGGTAATGGTGGCACCAACTTAACCAGTCAGTGCCATTAACTATTTCCAACCTGAAATAGCCAATCAATTCTTTTCCGCCTTACCTTGGAGGTTTTTCCGGAAATGATGATGCCAAGGTCTCTTGACATCATTAGCTTCCTTCTTGGGAAGCTAATCAAATTATCCTAGGTTTGCCAATACTGACATTGTTCGTTGGTATCATTAACTATTCTTAACCTGAATAATTAATAAAGTTCAACATTCGTTATATTTCCATCAAGATCATGCCGAAGTTAGCAAATCTTGCTAACATCATTAACCACCCTTATGCGGGATCGACTAATCAAGTTTAGAAGCAGTTGTTTTGAGTTCATCATTATAGTTCATTATTCGAAATTAAAGTCCATAAGTCCACAACCAAAATTAGATTTCAATCAACATCTATTTCATCATATCTTTCATTTCTCTAACTTTATTCACAAGTGTCAAATTCTAAAATAAAATAGAATAGTAATTTCACTACTAACTAAGGAGAGTATAGGTGTGAAACACCTATCTACCATCGATGCTCGATTTACGCTCCCTTGTTGTTGTTGTACTCCTCCCACAATTCGTCCTGAATCCACAAGTACATCATATTAGTTCATGTTGAATTTATATTTTGCAAATAGCAAGGCAACAACAATAACATTTACTCTTTGTGTTTTGTTATCTTAAATCATTAAGAATATTATCAAATTCATTTTCAAATGTGGTTTCCACCAAACTTATATTGTTTTGAGGCCCAAATCTCCTCTGGAATGGGGGTGATGAATCTACCTAGATTCCATCGACGATTCCTAAGTGAGTTTTCCACCAAACTTCCTTCTCTTTTTCTTCTACGACATTTATTTTCTATGTTTTCCTACATTTTATGATTTCTCCCATGTTGAAATCATGAGTTATACCCATGGTTAATAATTTCATCTTCACTTCATATAACATGTATCAAACTCGCAAAATCTCCTATTATCAATTTTTTTTTCACTTTTCCCTATTAGTGAGCTTTCCACTATAATTAATTCATGCATCAAGGTCATTTAATACACCAGAATTCTTCTTCCTTCCCCTCAATTGACTTTTAGCTGAACTTGGCCTAAAGGAACTAAGGGTTTCCTTTTTCTTTCTAGTCAATATTTTTTTTGCTTCATTCACTCATTGTTCACATCATATACATACTATAAGTGTTCATCAAAAAATTTCAGAATTCCCTTCTTCCCCCATTTAATCCTCACATTACTGGTCACTCAAACCTTTGAGTTAATGATTTTTTTTTAACAATTTTGTATGTTTTTCATGTTCAGAACATCTTATGTTAACTCAACTAACTTCATTCTAATAATTTCTGCACTTTTCCCAAATTTTCACTCAAAAATCCTAATTTATAAAATCTAAAATTGGTGTATAATTCCTAATTAATTATTAAAATGTTTTTCAACATTAAATCCAATGTCTATACCTTGAGAAATTTCATAATTTCACTTCAATTTAGTTGAAGATTTTTTTTCCTCTCCTCTCTAACATACAGCTAGCCCTTTTCTCTTTTTTTTCTCCAATTTCTTCACTTGTTTTCCTTGTTAAAGTCCTAGTTAATGGGTGTCCTCTCTACTTAAGGGTCTTAGGTTTGTATAATTCTAGAAGATTTGGTGTTTTTTCTTCTCTTTTGATGAGAAAAAATCTGCACTCTCCTTTCTTTTTTCTATAGTGTTCAGCCGGCCATGAAAGAGAAAGAAATAGGGTATTTATAGCCTCATTCTTCCTAATTACACATTGGCCCCTTTTCTCTTCTTTTCTTTACAATTGGAGTCACACTCCATATGTCTTTCATATTTTTCTCATTTGATTTCTTAATTATTATATTTATTTATTTTGTATTTCATTTCATCAATCATCATTCTTTTTTTTTAGGATTTTATATTTCTCCATATTCTTCGCTTATGTCTAACAACAACTCATCCCATTATAACACATGTTTGAGTTAAAATAAGATGTCAATCTTTATCTTCTTATTGTATTTCTCTTTCATTATCAAGGACTCCTTCAGTTCTACCCTTGAGAGATCAGTCACGGAATCAAGCTTTTAAAGAAATCACTGCTCTATCAGATCCTTGAACATACGAAACCTAAACGTTCCTCTATGTCATCAACTTGCTAGTCTTCAATTGTTTCATGACAAACTATTATATATATGAAAATAGTATCATATGGATAATCCTTCAACTAAGTAAGTTCCTGGAAAATATTGGAAGGGTCACATCGGTCCCACTTAAAACTCAATCTCCTAGATAGAACTTCTTAAGCCATATTTATCCACCATACTATCTCTTTATATATACAACTATTTTCTAGCTCTATTATGACTTTCCTTTACATGTGATTTGGAATGTCTTGTTTTTCTACTTGATTTCTCAACATCTAGTGATACTACTAATGCTTTAGATTTGTCATGATTGGTCTTCACTAATTTTCACTCCACACTTTTAATCTTCTACATTCCACATGATTGAGTGTCTAGAGTATCCTAATTTTCCCTTTCCTTTAAGAAATTAAAAATCTCCATTTAGCAATTCAACATGCATAATTAGGCTAACATGTGTGGCTTTTTCTTCTTCATCTTTATCGACCACCACGATGACCTTTATATACCTCATCATCAGGCAATCTCTCTTATTAATTTAGCACTGCCATATTCATTTCAAATCTCAACAATCAGACCATACCATTGCATTTAGGATGATTGAATTGGAAGGACACAAGTTTCAAATCATCTAAATCACATTCCAAACGGCTATGATTTGATCAAAACTATTTAGGCCTAATGAACAGCCTAGATTCAATCTCAAATCAAGTTACATGTAGGATCACACACATTGGATCTGACACGACCAAAAGATTGATGTCTTTTCCCAAGTGCAGGAGTGTCGAAGTAATAAATAACTCGGTAAGACCGGGGTCGAACCACAGGGAGGTTAATTGTATAAATTATAGATAACAATAATACAAAAGTAACAATAACAATAACAACAACAACAACAACAATAATAATAATAGTGATAATAATAATAGTGAAGAAGAAGAGGATGAAGTTGATGAGAACTTTTGAGATGGAAGATTAACGCAAGGATTAAACAATGATAACAACAAATGTCAAGGTTAGAGGATCCACTAATGGTACATCAAACAAGTATAGTATAAACTCTTATTATTCAACTGGTAACCACACGCAAAGGAGGTTCCAATCGGATTATAAATTGTTAACATGATTACATTAGTTATCTTATTCGAATAATGCTAATACTTGTAAATGTTGTCAGGCATTTATGATTATAACTTATGTTAACAACAAATCAAGTTCTTTTCGTAGCTTAGGTGTCGGTTATACCATACAGTATGGGCTATGAAAGTACCAAGTATTTGTTGTACCAAATGTTATACAACATAAATCTAGATTAACCATTTAACAAGCAAAGTATTAAAAGTGAACAAGATAGCAAATATAAAGCATGTTAGTATCCAACATTAAGGTCCATGTTAAGTTTATATTATACTTATTCTTACACCATTAGTGTACGCTTTTCACCTTGACATAATAAACTTAGTTAAACATAATGAAAGAAAGAAACATAAATAAACAAGGAAAGGAAATGAAAAGCATAAGCAAGAGATTAATATAAGCAAAACTTAAGCATTACAAAATATAAAGAGAGAAAGCAAGAGCATGATCTTGATATGAAAACCAAGATGCCTCAATACATGGCAAATGCCTCCTTTTATAGGCTAAAATTCAGAACTATTGATTTGTTGACTAATTGATGAGTGGGTGGCCACATCTTGACTTGGTGACAATTCTTATCTTCTTGTCTGCCAAAAACATCATTGATGACGTCATAATTTGAACAAACTTAAATCATGAAAGTTCTAGGAAATTGTCTCATCTTTCCAGGGTAAAAATGTGAGATCATTTGAACTTCTAGAACTCGAGATATGGGCTGAACACTGAACAGTGTCTGGGCTGCAGGACAGATTCGGACTTCTTTGTTGTTGCTACAATTTGGACTTGAAAACAACCTTTTTAAATCTTGGGCTCCACATGAAAGTTGTAGGCCTATGTCTTATCTTTCCATCCATATAAAATGGACCTAAATCCAAGATCTACAGCTCCAGATATGACCTAATTACCGAACAGTGTTCTAGTTTGGACTGCACCAGCATCTCTTTTTTAAGTTTGGCAATCTCTTTGTCCTTTCAATTTCAGTACTTCAACTCATCAATCAATTCTTTCATTTATGTGATAGGCCTGCATTTAAGATGAACATTTACCATAAATTAAAGGTATCTTATATAATTAGATATGTTATTATAAAACATGCTTTAGTTAAGGAGTTATTGATACTTCAAGTGCAAAATGATGATATAAAACCTTGATAAAAATGCACTTTTAAGTACTAATCACACCCCCCAACCAGCTTATTACTAGTCCCTAGTAATTAAAGCGTTAAGATAGAAAAACAATTTGCAAATTCCACAAAGCAAGGCATTCATCATTCAACTTCCATTAATCTATCCAGATAAACAAACTCTCATTAAATTTTATATATCTGCTCAATATCTCTTAAACACAATATTAATAAACCTTCCTTGTTATGTGCTCAATGTATGAAACATAGATGATGGGGCTTTTATTGGAAGAAAACAATATTTTGTTCTAATGTTTAAGGTTAACTTCCTTGGGTTAGGATTATTTTATTTTATTTTACCTTTTTTAAAAAAATATCTATACATATAACTTAAAACACAATGCATCTTTAACCCATGTAACGAGCTTTCAGCTAATGACTCCCAGACCAGTTGATCTTAGGGCATTAGGTGTTGAGACACCCCTACGAGCTTAGTAACTCGGGTTGCAGATACTGATACGTAGATAGTGCAATGTTTGATTCCCTTAAGCTTTTCTCCTTAACCCATGTAACAAGCTTTGGGCCAATAGCTCCCAAGTCAGTTGACTTTAGGGTATTAGGTGTTAAAACACTCATTCGGGCTTAATTGCTTAGGTTAGGGAGGCTACGAAATCAAACTTATCTATGTTTTTATTATCATCATTTTCTTCTTCTTCTTCTTTTTTTGTTTTTTGTTTTTTTTTTTTTTTTGCAAATTATAGACTATCCCTATCCCTTAGTTGTTACCTTTAACAAAAGAACATAAATAATGTAATAATCCAATGTGCAACCCACAATCATATGTTAAAGTGTGTGTGTGAAAATGAAGGTTTAAGAATATTTGTTAAATGAGAATATGAGCAGAACCAAGTGATAACAATGCGAGAGTTTGTAAACCTGAATATTTCAAGAAGTATTCTAATAGGCCTTGTTATGAATATTGCAAATAACCATTAGAAAATGTTTATTAAGATGCGTCTCAAGAGTCATTCCCCCTTACTCTACCATCCTAGTAATAACAGTTTTGCCAAATGGTTTTTAAAAACAAAAACAGTTAGTTTGTTAGTTTTTTTTTTAATTACTACTACCCTCTCCCCCCAACCAAAACGAGACATTGTCCTCAATGTCCTAAGGTAGAAAGATAGAGTATAGAAGACATCACCTGAAACAACGAACACTAACAAACCTGAAACACACTTAAACAAATATAAGAAATAACAGAACAAAATATTATGCTTGAAATAAAATCAAAAGACACAAGGATTCACAAACGAAGGCTCAAATCCAATCTAAGCTTTTTACGGCTTTCTGTAGTTGACCAATTTATGCGACTCATGGAAGGATCAATTACAAGGGTGAAAGATTGTAGTTTGTCGATCAACTGTTCAGCAGTAGCAGCAGAGATTATGATTTGTCATGCCGAAGATGTTAGAAATTCCTGTTCCACAGTTTGATCAAGAAAAGACAACAAATTATCATAAAAACCATTAACATTGAGCAAACCGATAGGTTTATGGTGAATGTGAAGTTGGGCCCAAGAGGAAATATGAAAGATCTCTTTCAATGTGCCCAGACCACCTGGTAAGGCAATGAAGGCATCAGCATGGTTAAACATTGTATTCATTCGATCAAACATTGTGGAGACCTGTAGTTCCTCTCCAATTGTTCTTCCAATGATATCCCCTTTTGTTAAAACTTCGGGGACGACCCCCAAAACTTGACTACCTCCTAAAAATGCAGTTATTGCCACACCCCCCATTAACCCAAGGTTGCCTCCCCCATACACTAAATGAATCTTTTTCTCAGCTAGTACCTGACCAAGATGATTTGCCGCTTCTAAAAAAACTATTTCCTTCCCAAGACTGGATCCACCGAAAACACAAATATTTTTTATGTGATAACTTGAGGAACCTGCCATTTCTACACGATTCTATATCTGTCTAATGTAAGGGTTGAGTAGAAATGAGGGGAAGGAAGAGAAGATTTTATAGATGCGGAATTGAAAATGCAATCATATCACCTATATGTAGGCCAGCTGGAGTCACACACACTCTCTCTCTCTCTTTATTTATTTATTTATTTGAAAAAGCATGTGTATGTACAGGTAGTTGTGATTGTGGCTCACATCTTTCCTTGGTTTTACGTCCAAGAACGGCTTAAACGTCCTCTATGGGTCGGGGATAGGCTTCCCATCCAGTTTTCTTAAAAACTGGCAAACAGGGTCTTTTTTAGTCAGATTCCCAAGACTAAGTCTATCATGTTCTTTATGAAATTAGGGCCATAAATCATGAATTGCACGATGCACATCTCCACTAGGATGCGTCTCAAGGGTCAACAAAAGATTATCTAAAGACCCCTTACTCAGGCCATCCTTAATGAATTGTATTTTATCTTCACGGTTTATAGATACCATTCCTAAAGAACGACATGTGGCATTACAAGTCCATCTAGCACATCAGTGACAGACTTTCAGTCATTTTGCACGACGTTTCTTTGCAAAAGTGCTTTTACCTGTTCCAGGCATGTGTGAAATGAAAGAATTGGAGGACTCACCTGATAATCGGACCTTTGCTTCAATCAGCCAGCGAATATCTTCAGGAATTCCATGATTTATTAACAACTTCAATCTTGCACACCTAGCATGGTAAATTTTTGTAATCGCATTCTGAGGCAGAGCGGGAAAGTACTTTTTCAATTTTTCAAGAATGGTGTCCATTTTGAAATGAGAATTGGAGAAGAGATTCAAAGAAGAGAGAAAGAGCAAAGAATTGCACAAATATATACAGATATCAGTTATTATGGGAAACTGAAAGAACCGACTTAAGTCACGGAGTACCGTTATCCGCCATTTGACCGGGATGAGAGACTAGCAAAACAAGAGTCACACCAAAAGGAAACACAAAAACAATGTGAGAAAAACATAATAATCAACCTTTATCTACAGGATCATTCAAACCAATGGATTCATTTTCACTAGGAAAATTATCAAAGTAAGTTTTCAAACGATGTCCATTTCTCTTAGAAACATTGTCATTCTTTGGATTCTCAATATCAAAGGCCCCATAAGGATACACATGTTTCTCAATAAATGGACCGCTCCATCTTGATCTTAACTTTCCAGGAAATAAATGGAGTCGAGAATTATAAAGCAAAACTTTTTGACCAGTATCAACTTTTTGACAATTTTCACAAGTTTTGCAGAATGCATATGTGTCCTTGAACATGGTGGGCCAATAAAATCCATTTTGAAAGATTTTCGCAATGGTCTTTTTGGACGAGAAATGACTCCCACATGCTTCAGAATGACAAAATTTAATGACACTACTTACCTCATTGTCCGCAATGCATATTTGAAATATTTGATTAGGACAATGTTTGAATAAGTTAGGGTCATCCCAATAAAATTTCTTCACTTCGTTCAAAAACTTACCTTTATCTTCGGTACTCCAATGAGTTGGCAAGTCTCCTGAGGCAAGGAAATTGATATTTTTAGCAAACCAAGGCATTGAACTAAGAGAAAGTAAGGATTTGTCAGGAAAGTAATCATCGGTTGGTGTGATGTCAGTTATCGAATCTGTTGTCACTCTTGACAAAAGATTCGCATCAATATTTTCAATGCCTTTTTCATCTGTGATTTCTTCCTGAGAATAAATCATTTGCAAATCTTCAAATTCATCAAACTCAGTATTACTCAAAGTAGATTCAAGTTGATCACAAACTAATTCTTCAATAAGATCTACTTCTTGTAAATCATTATCATCTCCAGGTTGCTTGCAAATATTGAAAAGATTCATCTCCAATGTCATGTTTTCAAAAGATAGCTTCATCAGTCCATTCCTACAATTAATCAATGCATTAGAAGTTGCAAGAAATGGAAGCCCTAAAATAACAGGAAATGAATTACATGCTTCAACAAGTTGTGTGTCCAAGACAATAAAATCCACAGAATAAATGAATTTATCAACTTATACTAACACATCTTCAACTATTCCTCTAGGCACTTTTACAGATCTATCGGCAAGTGATAGAGTTACAGAAGTTGGTTTTAACTCACTTAGATTGAGACTTTGAAAAACTGAATATGGAAGTAAATTCACACCAGCTCCAAAATCAAGTAAGGCTCTTTCAATTTTATGTTCTCCAATAAAGCAAGAAATTGTAGGACAACCAGGGTCTTTATATTTCAAAGCATTATTGTTCTGAAGAATGGCACTTACTTGTTCGGCTAAAAAGGCTTTCTTTTTCACATTCAGTTTTCTCTTCACAGTGCACAAATCTTTCAAAAATTTAGCATAAGAAGGAACCTTTTTAATAGCATCCAGCAAAGGTATATTGATCCTTACCTGTTTGAAGGTTTCAAAGATTTCAGAGTTGTGATTGACTTTCCTTTGTTTGGTCATGGCATGAGGAAATGGAAGTGCTGGCGGAGAATCAGTCTTTTCTTTGCAATGATCATATTCAACCCCTTCCTTACCCTCAGAGATTGATTCATCATCATTCTCACAAGGTTCAAGAATGGGTTTTTCAATAACCTTACCATTACGAAGAGTGATGACTGATTTTACGTGATCCATTTGTTAGCTTCCCGAACTACTTGCATTTACATTGTATTGCCCCTTTGGATTTTGTTGTGGTTGGGATGGAAACTTACCTTTCTCTTGGAAACTGAGAGCAGATGTGAACTTTGCAAGAGTATCTTTAAAATTTATCATGTTTTGAGCAAGTTGAGTGTTAATTGCCTCTTGCTTTTCCATAAATGCATGCAATGTTTCCTCAAGATTTCTTCTAGGAGAGGGAGCATAAGGAGGTGCATATCCATGAGAATTTTGGAAATTATGGTGTGCTTGAAACGGTGGCTGTGAAGTTTGAGCATTATTGTTCTCACTCTTCCAACTGAAATTTGGATGATTTCTCCAACCATGGTTATATGTTTGCGAATATGGGTTATGATTGGGCCTTTGAAAACTGTTTAATGCATGGGCTTGTTCATGGAGACATTCTTTAAAAGAAGGTAAGGTTGGACAGTCATTGGTTGAATGTTCGTTGGTTTCGCAGATTTGACATGCAATGTCTTGAACAGATTTTAATTGACCACTCTTTTTCAATTCTATCGCTTCGACTTTTTTAGCTAAAGATGCAAACTTGGCTTGGAGGTCATGATCTTCCATAAGGTTGTACATACCCCCACTAGATGTATGAGGTTGGGTTTTACTTGGTGCCTCATAAGTACCTGTGGTGTCCCAATTTTGTGCATTTTCAGCTAGCAAATCTAAGTACTCCATTGCTTCATTAGGGTCTTTATCCTCAAAAGTTTCATTGCACATCAATTCAACCATTTGCCTATCTCTAGGAGTTAACCCTTCATAAAAATGTGAAACTAATCTCCATGTTTCAAAACCATGATGGGGGCAAGTATTAAGCAAGTCTCGATACCTATCCCAATATTGGTAAAATGTTTCTCCTGGTTTTTGAGAGAAAGTAATGATTTGTCTTTTGAAAGAGTTTGTTCTGTGGGATGGAAAAAACTTCTTTAAAAATTGTTGTTGCATTTCATCCCAAGCACGAATGGATCCAGGTCTCAAATTTTGTAGCCATGTTTTAGCTTTATCTTTTAATGAAAAAGAAAAAAGCTTCAATCTAATGGTGTTCACGTTACAATTTGAGTCATTATACATGTTGCAAACCTCCTCAAATTCCCTTAAATGCAAGTATGGATTTTCTAAATCTAAGCCATGAAAAGATGGTAAAAGTTGAATAATGTCTGTCTTAAAATTAAAATGAGATGCATCAGGAGGAAAAACTATGCATGAGGGTGCACTTGTTCTTGTGGGATTCATGTGGTCTCTAAGTGTTCTAACCTGAATATTCTCATTATTCTCATTATGAAGCGATTGGTTATCTTCTTTGGCCATATTTTCTGAAAATGATGAGGATACCCTACAAAGTCTACCACTTAATGTACGTGACCAAACTCTCATGCACGTGTAAAAAGAGAATAAAAGGAAGAAGAAAACAAAAGAAAAAGAAACAAAACAAAAGAAACAAAGTTAGATACAAGAAAAGAGAAAAGAGAAAATAAAATAAATACTATAATTTGTACAAGAATTTACCTCCCCGGCAACGGCGCCAAAAACTTGACACGACCAAAAGATTGATGTCTTTTCCCAAATGCAGGAGTGTCGAAGTAATAAATAACCCGGTAAGACCGGGGTCGAACCACAGGGAGGTTAATTGTATAAATTATAGATAACAATAATACAAAAGTAACAATAACAACAATAATAACAACAACAACAATAATAATAATAGTGATAATAATAATAGTGAAGAAGAAGAGGATGAAGTTGATGAGAACTTTTGAGATGGAAGATTAACGCAAGGATTAAACAATGATAACAACAAATGTCAAGGTTAGAGGATCCACTAATGGTACATCAAACAAGTATAGTATAAACTCTTATTATTCAACTGGTAACCACACGCAAAGGAGGTTCCAATCGGATTATAAATTGTTAACATGATTACATTAGTTATCTTATTCGAATAATGCTAATACTTGTAAATGTTGTCAGGCATTTATGATTATAACTTATGTTAACAACAAATCAAGTTCTTTTCGTAGCTTAGGTGTCGGTTATACCATACAGTATGGGCTATGAAAGTACCAAGTATTTGTTGTACCAAATGTTATACAACATAAATCTAGATTAACCATTTAACAAGCAAAGTATTAAAAGTGAACAAGATAGCAAATATAAAGCATGTTAGTATCCAACATTAAGGTCCATGTTAAGTTTATATTATACTTATTCTTACACCATTAGTGTACGCTTTTCACCTTGACATAATAAACTTAGTTAAACATAATGAAAGAAAGAAACATAAATAAACAAGGAAAGGAAATGAAAAGCATAAGCAAGAGATTAATATAAGCAAAACTTAAGCATTACAAAATATAAAGAGAGAAAGCAAGAGCATGATCTTGATCTGAAAACCAAGATGCCTCAATACATGGCAAATGCCTCCTTTTATAGGCCAAAATTCAGAACTATTGATTTGTTGACTAATTGATGAGTGGGTGGCCACATCTTGACTTGGTGACAATTCTTATCTTCTTGTCTGCCAAAAACATCATTGATGACGTCATAATTTGAACAAACTTAAATCATGAAAGTTCTAGGAAATTATCTCATCTTTCCAGGGTAAAAATGTGAGATCATTTGAACTTCTAGAACTCGAGATATGGGTTGAACACTGAACAGTGTCTGGGCTGCAGGACAGATTCGGACTTCTTTGTTGTTGCTACAATTTGGACTTGAAAACGGCCTTTTTAAATCTTGGGCCCCACATGAAAGTTGTAGGCCTATGTCTTATCTTTCCATCCATATAAAATGGACCTAAATCCAAGATCTACAGCTCCAGATATGACCCAATTACCGAACAGTGTTCCAGTTTGGACTGCACCAGCATCTCTTTTCTAAGTTTGGCCATCTCTTTGTCCTTTCAATTTCAGTACTTCAACTCATCAATCAATTCTTTCATTTATGTGATAGGCCTGCATTTAAGATGAACATTTACCATAAATTAAAGGTATCTTATATAATTAGATATGTTATTATAAAACATGCTTTAGTTAAGGAGTTATTGATACTTCAAGTGCAAAATGATGATATAAAACCTTGATAAAAATGCACTTTTAAGTACTAATCAGGATCCTAACTCTCAGCTCGCAACTCGGCTTTAGTTTGGCTCGGCTCTTGACTTGTTGACGTGGATTATGGGGACCCATTAATGTGTCAGATGACTGGATGCTGACTGTTCACTAGCGTGGCATGCCATTGTCTTATACAATAATGACATCACCCTCTGGTTCAAGTCATTCATTTGGGTCAAGTCATCTAGTATTCGGGTTGAAGCAACCTATTCGAGTGAAGAAGATGGGTGTAGTGCATAGGGCGATTTGGCATGTTTTGGCAGCCTACATCTTCGATTTATGATGGCGCGTGCAACCATATCCCACGCCATAGTTTTACATTGTTTTCACCAGAGTTCTCCTCTTGATCACCTTTACACGATGGTATGTCCAAAAACATATATAAACACTTATGATGGCGCATGCGGCCATATTCCACGTCATAGTTTTGCGTTGTTTTCACCACAGTTCTCCTCTTGATCACCTCTACACGATGGTATGTCCAAAAACATATATAAACCACTTTCATTTATAGGCATAGATCAAACACCACTATTCACCAAGTTCTTATACCAATTGTTGTGGATCGCGTGGTGTTCAAGATCAATGCTCATTGGAGTTTGAGCACCCACAGCATACTGTTGAACATGGTTAGGCAAATTGCCTACATCTATAAGAACAGTCTATATTATTAGAGATAGATAAAGGGTACATATTTACATATTCATGGAGGAGGAGGATCATCAACTTACTCAACTCTCATTTGCTTATTGTTGCACTTGCAGTTGCTGCCTTTGATAGCCCCTCTCTTTTTCTCTCCTCATATGTTTCTCTCTATTTTGCTCATATTTTCTCTCTAAATGATGCCTCTATTCATAAGCTTTAATGACCACCAACTCTTTCTCATTGTCAATAATTTTGGCCACCTAACTTGTGCCAACCTTGTGACTTTTGAGCTGCTCCAACAACCCTCTTTGAATATGGATGGTGTTGCCATTTCTTGCTTCCAACTCACTTTCAGTTGAGCTTCTTTGTCTTTCCCTAATGACCTTCTTGGATTGGGAGAGCTACCATCTCAAATGAATGGCAACAATCTTAACAAGTACAAGCATAGTTGTTAAACTCTGTAGGTCGGCTTGACTCGCTAATTTAGAGTCAAACCAAGGTTGGATTTGTTTTCGAATCATTTTAGAGATTGACATGACAAGTCATTTACAACCCGATTAACCTAGCCAAACCCAAGTGAGATTGGTAGGTCATCTTTAATTTTTTTAAAAAAAAAAATTATCTTAAAACAACATCATTTTATTTTTCTAAAATTTTATATAAAATAATGTCATTTTAAAATTGATTATAGTTGATCTAATGACTCGGTTGACCATGCATACAACTCATGCCCTCAACCAGATCAAACCCTAGGCCGGTATGACAAATATAGTTACAAGGTGATGTTCAAGATAAGAATGGTAAGGCAGTGGCAAGTTTATTTGGCAAATATGATGATAGCATGCACTATAAAATGAATGATAGCTCAAGGAATGTAAACGGGTCAGAGCCCCATTTTCTCTGGAAGCGGAGTAAACCAGCGAAGTGTCCAACCAGATATAATCTGACGGTTTACCATCGCTCTGAATGAGCTCACACCAGGACTCAAGATTGGTAAAAGACATGAACAATTAATGCTAGTTATCTTTCTTTACGAGAATGTCATGCGCTCCTCTGCAGTATAGGATAAGGCCTCCATTCATAGCTGCTGACTTTAAATTTTATACACAGGAGAAGCTGCCACCAACAGATTCTAGGCTGAGAACTGATCATAGATGCTTAGAGAATGGAGAGTACGCAAAGGCCAAAGAAGAAAAGTTACGACTAAAGCAGAGGCAACTACATGTAAATACAGCCGTGAAGTAGTGATCTTGCTGTATTTGCACCTATGCATTTGTCTTTGGCACACGCTTCATGATGCTTCTACTACATATTTTTGGTAAATTAGAAGATAACAGGAATTCTTTTCATAAGATCGCAGGTATGGAAGATGCAAGAGAGAGGTTGGAAGCCTCGGCGGTTAGTGAAGGAGAAAGGCAGCCAAACTTAATTACTGCTATATCGACGGTTATTAGGAAGCCAAGGAAAAGGGCAACTGGGAATTATGTCCTGGTAGAATTTTTTCACTGGCAGCATAAACCTCACCGCCTTTTTTTACCTTTTGATTTACCCCATTCTTTGTTTTCCTCTTTCCCAAATATACTGCAAGGATGGACTGCCATAGTAACCATAAAAGGAATGTAGTGAACAGTTGAAATAGATGTATTAAAGGCATATACAGTGTACAAAAATGTAATGATGGTTTTCACATTCCGTAAAAATACTTGTATTTCTTGGACGAGTCTATGAACTTAACTCTTTAACTTCAATTAGGAAGTGGGTTTATTTTTTATATTATCATCTTGGATTTCAATGTTTGTTGGGTAATGTAATGAAACGTGGTTAAAACTGCGATTTGCATCGGCTATAGTTTTAAAATTGTCTAATTAATTAGCAAACACCATAATTTTATATAAAATCCACTTAATTTTTTTTCTTAAACTTTAATTATATATATATAAAAAAAAAAAAAAACTTGTTTGCAAACTCAATGGAATCTCCCCGTGATGAAAATGGAAAGAGGCAATAATTAAACATGACCCAAAATTTGTCATTCTAATGTCTCTTGTCATCAGATGTTAATGACAGCACAGAAAAGGACTTGTGAAGGAGTGTTGTGAAGTTTTGTCCTTCCAAAACAGAACCATATAAGCTAGAAGTTAAGCAATGCATGTTCACAAGCACTGGTCCCTATTTTATCCTCTAGTCTATTTTTAAAGCACTCTCCCTCCTTGCCCCTTGGACATGTTTGGAAGATCACATTCCCATGGATAAACATGCATTCGATTGACAGATTCCTTATCTCAACCTTGCCTTTCTGTCCCTAGAATTATTTTTTCTAGTTTTAGTCCTAATACTTCCTTTCTTTGATGAAAAACATGCTCTTCAGTTTTTTGTTTTCTTATTGGTCCTCAAAATATACATGACATTTCAATTGAGTGATTTTCTTAATGGTGTTAAGTTTTCAAAAATAAACACTCTCTCTATAAAAATTTAAGAATATTTGTCACAGCTAGACGACTAATAGCAAATGTAATAACAAAGTAAAATCTAATAGATTTGTACCAAGGCACAAATGTTTCTTGAAGTCACTTCCATCCAATATCCAAAAATCAAAATCAACTCATAAATCTTCAATAGTTAAAAACTTTTAATTAATATTTCAAAAATGAACTCATTTTTTTATTCAATAGTAAAAGATATACTCCAGCTCATATGTCAATCGAGATTAAATGTTTGGAAGGATACACTTTCCATATTGACCTAGTACATTAATTTTTTTTTAATAAATCTTCAAAGATGAACGCCGAATATTTAAATTCAAAAAATCAAGAAAGAAAGGTTTTGTTTGTTTTTTGCGGTTGGAAAGTACTTTTGCAAAAAAAATAATTTTTTAGTGTTTTTATATCGTTTTGATATGCTGATATAAAAAATATAATTTAAACAAATGATAAAATATTATTTTAGTATATTTACAAGCAAAAAGTATTTTGAAAAATAATTGTTATCACAATATCAAATATGCTTAAAGCAAACATTCTTAACCACTAAACCAACTCATCAAGGTCTCAATAAATTCAAATTTATAGGTGTATATTCACACAAGCACGTAAAAACAAAAGTTTTCAAGCCATTATAAAAGCTTGCGTTAATAATAAATATATCCCAAACTAACTTGCTATATTATTACACTCTCTTTAGACAATTTACTAGTTACATAACCCGCGCGATGCCGCGGGTTATTTTTTTCATAAAAAATATATTAAAAAACTAAAATTTAAAAGTTTTGAGTTTTTCTGCAAAGCTATACCCAAAAGTCTTGGATTGGGCTGCAACGCCTGATCTAAAAATAATATTTATAATATTAATAATAACATTAAACTTACATAATCCAAGTTTAACTGAACCTGACTGCAACACTGGATTCAAGAATATTGGATGTGGGTCTGGCTATAAGATCGTTTCATAAAAGTGTGATAATTAAATAGATTAATTAAAAAAACCAACAGGAAGAAAAAAACTAATAAAGAAAAAGAAAAAAAAAATTGAATTAATTGGGTTAACCCTTCAAACCAAGTTAACCCGTAAAACCTGAGATTCGCGTCATGAAAGTTTGATAACTAAATAGAAAAAAAAATTGACGGGTTTACCTAGATTTAACTGGGTTAACCCATCAAACCAAGCTAACCCGTTAAGCCTAGGATACGTATCATGAAAGTATAAAAATTAAATAGAAAGAAATTTAACATCAACAAACTAAACTAAATGAAAAAAATTAATTAAAAAGAAAAAAATCCGGGTTAACTCGTCAAATCAGGTTAACCCATCAAACTCGAGATCCGTATCATGAAAATCTGATAACTAAATAAAAAAAATTAACATTAATAAACTAAATCAAAAAAATAAACATTTATTAAAAAAATAAAAAAATAAAGACAATTCTATAATAATAATAATAATAATAATATAATATAACAATTATAATAATATAATATATTAATAAGTGAAAGGATGTGAAAGGCGTGGGGAAGCTACAGTGTTGTCCCCACGCCTTTTAGTATATTGTTAATAAGGAAAACAATTATGATAATAAGGGTATTGATATCATAACATTAGTTTGGGGACTATATCTATAATTAGCCCTAAAATTAAAGTCAAACTTATTTCAACTTATGTTCTTCCTTCTATAGATGTCCACCAACTAAATTGCCATTAAGAATAACTTTTATAATGGTCCTATATACCTTTTTAAGTGTGACAAATTTCATCAAGTGGTAACTAGTGGTTGGCATTTCAGTTATCTTCTTCCAACAAGCCATTGTTTAAAGTTTTGATAGAAAATTTAACGCCATCGACTAAAGAAATTCTAATAATAAAAGGTGTTATTACTCATTTTTTACTCCATAAAAAATAGAAAAAAATCCAAAAATACAAGAGGATACACATGAAGAAAGTTTAGAAGATTGCTCAAATTGGTGGTGAATGATCAAAATAACAGGTGGAAAAGTTGGAGGACCAGAATGTACAAGATTGACAAAATTAGCGACCCAATGTTGATTAGTAAAAGACCCATTCGGTGAAAATATTTTTATTTGGAGTAAAGAAATACTAATTTGGATGAGTAATGACTTAATGAGGATTTTTGGAACGCTTAATTGATTTTATTGAGGACTTAATTGCAAGGAGAATCAACTTTTTAAGTCAATTTGGGTGTCAATTGAAAACAATTGAAGCTTGGGGACTGAAATTTAACTTTGAAAAGTTTAATTGGTCAAATTAAAGGGTTGGTTGTGAAAACAATTAAATTTTGATAGCTAATTAGATGTTTGATTAAAGAAATTTAAATCCAAGAACGAAATAATAAAAGGCGCGAGACTTCAAAGGCTGAAATTAACCAAATCAGAGGTCAAATTAAAGAAAATTGAAAGTTTGATTGTCAATTAAAGGTCTAAATGCATAAATCAGAAAACCAAAGACCAAGGTGAAAATAACATTAAACTTTAGGGTTAATGATTGAGTTTAACATAGGTGACGTTGTATGAAATTAAGAGTTTGGGAGGTAATTACATATGTAATTAAAAGCAATTGGAAGAATATGGACTAAAATGAATTATGTTAGATCCCAAATTAAAAACCCTAAGTTTCAGGGGTTTAACCTAGACAATGCGTCGTTCAACCATTGTTCATCTCATTTCTTGGTAGTTTTAGATGATTGGGTTAGCACCTTCTAAGAGCTCATTATGGAGTTCTAGACCTCCAAATGTCATTAAGTTTTTTGCAAATGGAAAAGAAACATCCCCTTTATAACCCTATATCCATGAAATTGAACATTTACATCTCAATTGTTTTATGGAAGTCTCCAACATCTTGTCATTGACCAGCCATCATTGCATTTTTAGATTCTAGACTAATCGAGTTGGCACCTTTAAGCAAATGAATATATAGCTATAGACCTCCAAATTGAGCAAAGATAGATCCAAATGAAAGGTATGCATCTTCTCTACCAAGTTCAGATGGTCTCTTATGACGTTTACATCAGAGTTTCTCCGACGAAACCTTAAAAATGGCTAACTCAGTCAATCTTAACTAAGATACCTATTTGTGCAAAATCAACTAGCTTTTTTATGTGTTCACATTTAAAAACTCCCATATGGTTCTTATCAATAGTCATAAATCTTTCATCTGAGAACAGAATGTGAGAAATACATGTCTTTGTCTCCAAGAAAAAGAAAATCACCTAGGCAAAACAACCATCTCCAAAAACCATTGAAGGACAAAGGTTCCAGATGTTAATATTTGTCCAGAACTCTTTTATTTTTATTAAAGAATTGAGTTTTGATCAATCTTTGAGGGAATCCAAAAAAAAAACCTAGAAAAACCCTATAAATACCCTTAGAAATCACAGAAAGGGAAAAAAAGAGAAAGTAGAAAAACATGAGGATATGCTCTATAAAAAAACCCTAGAGGTTCAAAGACCTAACATAGAAGTTCTAGCAAGCTTTGAAAAGAATAGAAAGGGAAAGGGAAAGAATGAAGGAAAAGAGAAAGGAAGTACCAACCTATAACTAGCAAACTTAGAGAAGGCATAACTATGTGAAAACTCAATGGTGAAATCCATGTGGCCTGCCAATTCATATTTTTTTCAATGTTTAATGATATTTTTTTATTCTTTCTAGCATTATTTTGTGTTTTAGTATTTATGTGAATTGATGAATGAAAATATTTTTTTGATTGATTAATCATGTTTCGAAGTTGTTGTTAATGTTACTGGGGTGTTTAAAAGTTGTTTGTGTGTTTGGTTTTGATGAAGTATAGTAGTTTTGGAATCTTTCTAAGGTAGAAGTAGGTGTTTAATGGTTTTTTTCTAGGTTGCTAATACATATTCTTGATTCTTGAGTTTAGTTTGGGTGTCAAGTGTTTAAAGAGTCAGTTTTGGATTGAGTTTTGATATTTTTGTTGGTTGATAATAGGGCTTTAGTTTTGGAAGTTAAAATCTTATATAGGTTATTGATAATTTGAGGTTGTTTGTTAATGTTTTTTATTCAAATCTACTTGTTTTATGATAATATGGTTTGTTTGGGCTAAAAGAGCTTGATTTAGAGGCCTAAAATGTATTTTTTTTTTTATGTTTGACAGTGTACGTTGGGTTTTCTGGGGCAACCTAAGTTCATGTTCATCCGATGAGTGATCTAGGGTTAGTTTTAGTTTTCATTTTAATTTGATTTTGGTTTCTACAAATTCATATATCATAAATGATCTAGGGGTTTCATGTATCAATAACGTATTTTTATGGGTTTTAATCTTAAGGTTTCAGTTTGAACCTAAACTCATTTTCGATAAAAAAATATGATGTTTGAGTAATAATTGAAGCAAATAGATACTTGATTCTTGATCTATGCTTGATTACGAACAAAACATTGCCTTTTATGGCTTTAAATCTAGTATGGTTTGATGTTTTATTGTTGGGTTTGAGTTTAAATGTTCTTCATTGTTCTTCATGTTCTTCGTTTTTCTTGGTATTTGATCTATTTTGTTAAAAAAAATTTGTGTTTTTTTTTTAGTTTTGATTTTTTTTTCAACTTAAATATTTGTTCTAGTTTAGTTTTGAAGAAAAATATGGTTTTGCGAAGCATGGCCCTAAAAAAAATTCTTTTAAATTTTTTTAAAAAATCTATTTGTTGCATATGGCCCAATTCTTATTTTAAAAAAATACATTTTTATTTATATAAAAGGACAAAAAAAAATTTTAACATGGTTTTAGACAAATACTTGTGTTGATTTTCCTTTACATCTTTTGGAATATACACTAAGTTTGTAAAATTCCTTAAAGATTTTGCCAATATTTCAATAATCTTAAAAATTTTAATTCATGAAAATTAATGATCAATATCCTAGTAAAAATGTTAGACCTATAAGTAGGCTAGTATTTAAATATTAGGAGTTAACTATAAAATTTTCAAGATTATTTTAGATATTCACCACTTTTAATTGAGAAATTTCACTACAATATGCGACTTGTGGAGAACCATTTTGCTTTTCAGGATAAGTGAACCATGTCAGGGCACTTGGATAAACCCTTCTCATAAGAATTTGTATGGGCATACAAGCCCATAATAAATTTGAAATGTTAGATTTATTCATGGGAGTAAATTTTTATATTAAGCCATAGACAAACTATCAGTTAAAAACTCTTCAAAACCTTTAAACCATACCAAACCACACAATGCAGCTTGCCTTAGATATGGTGCATTATGGGTACTAATACATTCGCTAGCCACAACCAGTCTCTTACCCTTGGAATTTATGATAAGACTAGTACACTCGGATCTTCTAGTGACTCTAAACCAAACAATTAATTGACGACTCATCGATCCCGACATCCCACCACATCGTGCGTCCACGTGCGGCAAAAGTTATGTTCTATTACAACTATGAGAACTAAAAATGGAAAAAAAAATTAGAGCAATGTTCAAACTGAATAAAACTTTAGGGGCTAAATATAAACAATGAAATATTCTGAATTGGGAGTAGAATTTCACTTAAGAACATAATATTATGAGAGAGAGATTGTGCAAATCATGTTTAGATTGATTAAGAGCATAGTTATAGTTTCTTTCTTCTTCTTCTTTTTTGCTTTTGCCTAATTGACCTATTTAATAAGCTTCATTAAAGAATAATTTGAAATGCAAATCATGTTTAGAGTTTTAAGAATTTACAAAAATTCTACTTTAAGAATAAAGAAGTTTCTAGTTAATGATCCTCTAGCAAAGTTTTGAGATAAACACATTATTTTACATGGATACATTATGCATTGCCTTCTCTGACTAAAATGCACTACTTTGCTAAAACAAAATAAGAAAAAGTAATGTATGTTAGAGATGTTAGTCCAAGTAAAAGGATTTTTTTATTGAGCTTTCAAATTATACAATTAGAGGAGGAGATATTTTCGATAAGCTTGGTATTTCATCTATTTAAATTAAATAATCATATAAATTTTTATATATTTTATGCAATTTAAAAAAAACAATAAATGAAAATAAAAGTAAAAATCACATTAATTTTAATGTGTGATTATTAATTAGTATATATGACTTAATTTAAGTAGATGAAATATAAAATAGATTAACTAGATCGGTGACTCATGTCATGCCATAAGCTGGTCTAATTTTTCTTAATGTAAAAAAAGAGATAGCTAAGGAGATGGTAGTGTTTTTAAAATAACAAGAAAAATCTGATACTTAGATCATTAATTTGACTGGATTCAATAAAATTGGGTAATCTAGTTATATGATTTAAACTGTAGGCAATGATAACAAATGAACCGTGAAAAACATATTTTGCAACAACTAACTAAAAAAAAATATGCCACTAATATCACACTTGCAATGAGAATTAAAAAAAGACTGTTTTAAGACCCATTGTCATTCAATCATGGATATCTCCCACCACAAAAGAGTTTGTTGAGACGTATCAAACCTCATTACAAAAAGGTTGTACAATGATATCAAAAGAAACTATATAGGCTATTAGAGCAATGACTCGAAAAAACAAATCGAACAAAACACAATGAAATGATCATTCATCTATATTCAATCAATCAATTCTATTTAATCCAAGAATCAAATTTATTTTAAAAAATAAATCTAACAAAGAATAGCAATTAAAAAACACTCAAGATAGCTCAATAAAAAAAAACAAAGGATGTATAAAGCCATAAAAAAGGATCCAAATCTTCAATTAAATAAACACTAAAGAATGAAATTAAAAAAAAATTGCTTTAAAAAATGATAAAACAAAACCAAAGCAATCCCAGGTAAACCTTTTAAAGTTGGGTGAAATTCTCAAACTTGTAACCCGTGAAATTATAGACATGGGCTTAACCAAAAAGTTAAAATCCAAATCAATTTAATCTTGAATGATGAAATCGGGTAAAACAAAATCAATCTAAAACATTTGGAAAGAAAATAATAATTAAAAGTATGAGGATAAAATATAATAGGAAAAAGAATGATGGAGGGTGAAACCATAAAAAAAAAATCAAATTTTAAACTTATCTTATATTATATAAATAACAACTAAAAGAATGGGTATCAAATTTGACAAAGAAAAAAAATTTGAATGAGGATAAAATTGAAATAAAATTTTAATTTCATAAATTATTTCAAAAAAAACCAAAGAACATGGACTAAATTGAAAGGAGAGAGAAGCTGAGGTGATGATTTGAAAGTTAGAGGGTAGGGCAGAAACACTAAAAAAAAAAAGAAAAAAAATAGTTGTCAACACTAAACTGGAGTTCCTTTCAATGCATGAGTTGTCATGTCATGAAGGAGAGAGAAGTTGAGGTGATGGTTTGAAAGTTAGAGGGTAAGGCATAAACACTAAAGAAGAGAGGAAAAAAATAGTTGTCAACACCAAACCAGAGTTTCTTTCAATGCATGAGTTGTCATGTCATGAAGGAAATGTTAAGATTAATTAAGCATAATTTGGAAACGTTATTTTTTGCCATTAGAGTTATTCGTACACATCAGTAGCTAACGGATGCGCAACCCAAGTCAACCAATTTTTATTTATTTACTTTACATTTACTAATTACCAATTTGTCTTTATCCTAACCCAATAATATATATATATATATATATATATATATATATATATATATATATATATATATATAAAACCAACAACATAATGAGGTCTTTTATTACGTTTATCTAAAAAAAAGCCTCTCATTATCAGTTAAAGGTTTCTTCACTGCAAGAGTTAATTGATAGTTGTACTATTCACTTTTACATGAAAATATAAAGAGAGTCCTTCATGGCAACCTCACAATACCTCACTATTAAGAATATTGATGTCATTTTACTGTACAAATAGAAAGCAAATTAATCGTTTTGTCAGTGGTCAATTCTAAAATGTCAAAATAATCATATTGTAAAAACACATTTACCCTTAACCATTAGCCTACGAGGTTTTTTTAAGGGCAAGATGGTAAAACATTATTCATGTTCACGGTGCAATATGTCTAGAGAAACTACATTTTTACCCTCCCTTCTAGTTGTTTTTTTTTCAATGTTTTTAAATATTAAAAATAATTTCAATAAGAATCGATCATCTTTTCAAGAGAAAATAGTTAATTTCATGTTATCATCTCATATTTTAACAAAAAAAAATCTCTAAGAAAATAAATTTGTTTTACACTTGGTGCATATTTGATATTGTGATAGAGTGCTTTTTGTTAGAAAATATATCAAAATAATTTTTTTTTTTTTTATTTTTGCAAATTAATATAATAAAAAAATACTAAAAAATATCAATTTGATTTTTTTTCATACCTAGATGCACTCGAACATAATTCCAAGTAAAAAAACAAAATATGCTTTTAGTTTTAAAACATAAAAAAATAAAATAATTTGTGAACAATTGAAAAAAGGCAATGGAAAGAAGTTTGTGAACTAAAAATAAAATAATTTGACAAATCTATCAAATAATCAAAGATTGATTTGTTCATGATCTCTTTCATTCGATAGTTTCTTTATTTGAGTCAACACAATTCCATGTTTGTTGGTTGCATTATCAATCAAACCCTCTTTGTATTAATAAAATTTGCATAAATCAAGAAATTGTCGTCATACTTTAATTATATCTTGCCTTTTCCACCCACAACCCCAAGATACCCTCAACAAATTCAAAAATCCCCCAAACAATAACTCATAATCAACCACAAATACCCCCACAATCTAAGCCCAATCTGGTCACTATGTTCCTCAAAACACAAAAAACGATCCCTCGCATTGCTGCTCCAACGCCTGCTGCAACCTTCCCTAGACAAATAACAAACACAACAGCAACAAAACGCTTGCCCTCTCTCTCTCTTTCTCTGTCGCTCTGTCATTGGTCTTTTGCTTTTCCTCATCTATTACTCTGTTTTCTTTCTCTGCTGTTCTCTCACCTATTCTTCGAAGCAAAAGTAACACTAAAGTTTTGATTTTTGACCCACAAAAGAGCAAAGAAACAACCCCATATAAGATTACACAGTCGCCGGAAATGTTGCTTCCGGTGCATTTTCCGGCATAAGAATCAAAATGCAAGAGACCCTTTTAGCTACACTATCAGAAAACCCCAAAACCAAAGCCAACAACAAAGACGTTTCCTTGCTCGTCACCTCGCCGTGCCATATCGTCTCGACGAGAACCCGATCCCAGCCGAACTCGCGGCGCGTGACGCCAACTCGCGACTCGACTACCACCACCATTACCGCCAGTGTCGACACCAGCTATGCCTTGGTGGAGAAGGTGCTGCCCAATGGGGATATTTATACCGGGGGGTTGGTAGATGGTGTTCCACGTGGGAAAGGGAAGTATTTGTGGAGTGATGGGTGTATGTATGAAGGAGAGTGGAAGAAAGGGAAGGCTAATGGAGGTGGGAAGTTTTCTTGGCCAACAGGAGCTTCTTATGAAGGCCATTTTAAGTTGGGGAAAATGGATGGTTTTGGTACTTTTATTGGTGTAGATGGTGAAGCTTATAGTGGAAATTGGGTGAGTGATAAAAAACATGGGTTTGGTGAGAAAAGGTATGCTAACGGGGATGTTTATCAAGGTTTATGGAAGGATAATTTGCAAGATGGAGATGGGAAGTATAGCTGGAGTAATGGGAATGAGTATATTGGTGAGTGGAAAAACGGGGTGATTTTCGGGAAAGGGGTGTTGGTTTGGGATAATGGGAATAGATATGAAGGGTATTGGGAAAATGGGGTGCCGAAAGGGAAAGGGATGCTTACATTTGGTAGTGGGAATGGGAGGGTTTGTGGCGGCGGAGAGGATCTTAAAAGAGTGGCCTTGGATCCGGTAGGAGGGGGAGGGAGGAAGAGATCATCAGTGGATGGTAACTTTCCGCGGATATGTATTTGGGAGTTGGATGGAGAGGCTGGTGATATTACTTGTGATATTGTTGATAATGTTGAGGCGTCAATGTTTTACAGAGATGGTAGTGATGATAATGGAGGTGGATGTGAGGGTAATGTGCAGCAGCAGCAGCCAGGAAGAAGTCCTTGTTGTTCTGTTGATTGTGAGGTTAATAAGAAACAAGGACAAACGATTTCAAAAGGGCATAAGAATTATGATTTAATGCTTAATCTTCAACTGGGTGTCCGGTAATTTGGTCACTGGCTAATGTGGTTTTTTTTATTTTAGATTCTTTTAATGAGTTTGGATTTGATAATGTGTGTATTTTTTAGGCATTCTGTGGGCAAGCATGCGTCAATAACAAGGGAATTAAGACAGGGTGATTTTGATCCCAAAGAGAAGTTCTGGACAAGGTTTCCACCTGAAGGATCGAAGTCTACACCTCCGCATCAGTCTGTGGATTTCAGATGGAAGGATTACTGTCCCATGGTATTCAGGTATTGTTGTTAGGACGTTTTAAGTTTTGCTGATATTTGGAATTTATAATGTTTTATTACTTCACTTTCAAATTTTCTTTTGAATAGCCAAGAAAGGAGATATTAAATCTGTCTCTGATTTCCTATGTTATGGTGGTGGTTGGTTTGTTTGGTATTTAGACATCTGAGGGAATTGTTTGCAATAGATCCAGCGGACTACATGCTAGCTATTTGTGGAAGTGATACTCTTAGGGAATTTTCCTCCCCTGGGAAGAGTGGAAGCTCCTTTTATCTAACTCAAGATGACCGTTTCATGATCAAAACCGTTAAGAAATCTGAAGTCAAGGTTAGTCTCAAATTCTTCATTCATTATGTTACAGAAAAGAAAATGCATGAAAAGTGATTATTACTCGAGCAGTATTAAGTGGGATGAGTGATTAGGTTCTGTACACCAATTTAAGTTTGTAGACACTTATTTTTAACATGTATTTTTATCCTGTGAATAGATTTTCACCACCTTTTGTGAACCTTATTCAGGTTCTCATTAAGATGCTTCCAAGTTATTACCAACATGTTTGCCAGTACAAGAACTCATTGGTAACAAAGTTCTTTGGTGTGCATTGTGTTAAACCAATGGGAGGTCAAAAGGTATAATTGGGATAGTGGATTATTTCATTCAGATCATTTCCCAAAATGCTTACTCTCAATCTGATTGTTACTCGCATTTCAATGTAATTCCAGACCCGTTTTGTTGTAATGGGCAATCTGTTTTGTTCCGAGTACCGCATCCATAAACGCTTTGACCTGAAAGGTTCTTCTCATGGACGTACAACTGACAAGCCAGAGGGTGAAATTGATGAGACAACCACACTTAAGGACCTCGATCTAAACTTTGTATTTCGCCTGGAACGGTCATGGTTTAATGAACTCATAAGGTAGATTCCACAGCATTGCAGTTTTTTTTTAAAGTTTCGTGTCCTTTTTCTTGTTCTTTGGTGGGGCATTAATCTTGCGAAGTTAAAATATGTTTGTCTTGTGTTCTTTCTTTCTCAGACAAATTTATAGGGACTGTGAATTCTTGGAAGCAGAGAGAATTATGGATTACAGTCTTCTAATTGGTCTTCATTTCCGTGATGATTACTCAAGTGATGAGATGATGTCACTAAATGACAAGCATTTTGGTAAATTTCTTTTATCCTGTGATTCGGCTACCTTGCAAATTTACAACACAACCTTGAGCTAATTTGGTTTTGTGGTCCTATATCAGAAAAAAGAAATTCACATAATGAGGAAACATCGATGCGTGGTTATCATTTGCTGCCCGATATGGACTGGGTCATGGAAGGCAGGTACGTATTTTCTTTTTCAGAATTCATGTTTTTTTTCCTCCTAATTGTTAGTGCTTTGCTTTGTTTCTGCTTTATCTTTTCCAAATCTATTTTCCTTATATTACTTTTTAGGATTTGTATTTATTGTCATCAACTAAAGACAATTTTATATCCTCTCTTTCTTGGTTGCATAGATTAAACATCTTCCATGCTATCTCTTTTATGGGAATGTGTGCATGTGAAGTGGTGACAAAGAACTGTGTTGAAAGATATGAATGATCAAAATATATGATCATTGCAAAAATTATGCTTAGAGATGTTAAACAACATGATACATTCTCTATTTGAAAACTGAATCGTTTACCTGTTGTTGTGTGCTGGCTACATTATACAAATCAGATGACCCTTTTTTTAAATTTGGCTTTTGTTGCCATAAAAAGTCTAAATGTTGGGACCCTTCAAGTGGTATGGCATCTTCTTTTCTACTAGGCATGTGTCACATGTTTTAACTTTAGTTGTTTATGGACCCCAGAGTTTGGTTTTGAAAAGTAACGAAGAATGCTTGTCTTAAAATATCAACATGTCATTTGCATATAGCCAAGAAAATAAAAGATACAGTGCACAAAAAGTGAAGCTATAATTTGTGATTGAGCTTTTCTTTTTCCGTATTGAAACATTTTCCTTTTCCCACGTAGGAGCCCTGTATTTGATGATTTGTTCCTTTGAATTCAATCCTGTTTGTTGGAATGACTCAAAGCGACTTAAGCTAATGGCGAAATTGGGGGTAGTTTGTGGACAGCATATGTTAGTGGGTTCTTTCTTTCCTAGATAGAAAACAATTTTTGTCTGGTCCTATTCCAATCCCTTTTAGAAAATCGAAGATAAATCATGAATGTGACTGGCAACTGAAGCATTAATCTCCAAGCATGCCTCAATGATTCTTGTATCTATCCCACAAATTTTTTGCCAATAATTTATTGGACTAATAATGACTTCGAAACCGTAGCTGCAAAACAATGCTATTTTGTCTGCCTGGAAGCTTGAAAATTAATGATGAAAAGTGCCTTCAAAACATAAAATTTCAGTGGTGATTGAGTGATCATCATCCTCATCATCACATTTTGTTCGTTATTAGTTTGATTATTTGAATTTTGGTGATTGCGTGTTGGGATGTCAAATTTTGTGTCTTGCATTGCATGTACTAATTCGGAATCTGTTCCAGGGGGCCATTTATCCGGCTAGGGGCAAACATGCCTGCAAGAGCAGAGCGTCTGTCGAGGAATACTGAATTGGATCAGTGCACAGGGAGTGGAAGTAACAATTCAACACCTTCACAGAATGGTACCGAGATCTTTGATGTAGTTCTCTACTTTGGTATCATTGACATCCTCCAAGATTATGATATCAGCAAAAAGCTAGAACATGCATACAAGTCCTTGCAAGTGGATCCCACGTCTATCTCAGCTGTTGATCCCAAGTTATACTCGAAAAGATTCCGAGATTTCATACATAGAATTTTCATAGAGGACAAGTGATGACGGGAAAGAAAGTAAAGGAAAATTATACACAATTTAACACTCAGCAATTAAACTCCCAGCGACATCCCGGAAGAGCTGGTGCCAGATTTACGAGTGATGCATGTGTAAAGTAAGGCACATTGATTGCTGATGCATTGGATGTGTTGTGGTGTTTAACGTTTGTGGCTAAATTTTTTAGATTAGCCATGGTGTTCAAGTGTCAACTACGGACAAGATGTCAAGGGATTAGGTGAGCTTGTATAAATCTGAAGAGTGAAGGCAGGCAACTACAGCAGTTTGTTTTCTTGAGTTGTGAGCAGCCCTGGAATGTGATTATCAGCAAGCACAGAGCATAGAAAGTAGAGAAATGGTTCTCGCAAAATTGGGGAGGGATTGGAAAAATAAGTGTACAGTCAAAAGTAAGTGGGGTAAATAGTATCTTTTCTGTAAAAAGAGAGAGAGAGAGAAACATTATGGGAGTGGGAGTGAACAAATTCTTTTTGATGGCATCTATTTAAAATTTTGAAAAAGATGGTTTGCCCTAGTGAGCAAGACAAAAAAAAAAAAAAACCAAAATATTTAAGCCCCCCCCCCCCCCCCCCCGCCCTTTCTCTCTTCCTCTCTCTCCTATTGATTCAAAATCAGGTGGGGTGTTTGCTTTTTGCATTGAACAAGCCATTAAAAGAAGAGAAAGGCAACGAGAAAGATGTGGGTGTTTCCTTTGGCTCATGTTTCTTGATCTGTCTCTATATTGGAAGTTTGAAAAGCACAAAGAAGACAATAATGCACTTCACACTTGTTTCCTTTTGCATTCTTTTGAACAATACCAAGAAGGCTAAACAGTACAGCAAAGCAATAGGATGGTGATGGATGGTGATGGATGGTCGTGGCTTTTGCTTCTCACTCAGGGGCCATGCCAAAAACAGTGCCATTTGCCGCTTAACAAATGATGGATTGTACAGTTACCTAGTGAGGCATATAATTCATTCAATGTGACCCCAAATGTGATTAGCCATTGTCATTCCCAATCCAAGATGCTAGTAAATAGCCCCAGTAAGAAAATCATTAAAATTGAAAGTTCAATTTGCTAAAGGAGAAATCTTATTACAAAAGCTTGTGTGAGTAGATAGAGTAATAAAAGATATTCAAGATTATGGCAGGAATAAGGATGAACACTCATAAATCTACCATTAACATATCCTATATTATTAGAGAAATTGAAAAAAGTTCAAGAGACAACAAGCTCAAATCAAGATGGTAGTTTAACTGATAAAGAAACAACAATAATACAATCTGAATGCATGAATGCATACCAATGAGAATCTCCCTTTAAAGAATATACAAGTATGAGTAGAATCATACCATGCTATTAAATGCTCACAATTGTAAGCATCAAAATTACAATAACAGTGCACATATATAAGCTTACAATAACAGTGCACATATATAATATGAACACTTAGCAACCACAAAGAAAACAACATGATCACTTCCTTATAATGACTTCGTTATCTCTCAATGTTGGCAACTTTATTACTCTCAAACTTAACCAAAAAAACTATCTTTGATGGCAAAAACGAGCCCTAGCTCTTGCAGAAAGCTAGAAACTAATCGATCATCTCACCAATGAAAAGCCTATTCCAACAAAATACACCACAGAAGATTCAATCAATAACTCAAATACAGAAAACTTTGAACCAACATTAACTGAAGCTTTCATTACCTCGCAAAATCTACCTGACTTCTTCATGGATGGATTATTGGAACCTTATATGAAGAAGCGCTTAGTTTTGTTGTTGGCTTAAAAACAACATCTACTATTTGGAAAGCACTCAAGAATGCCAATACAAAAGACTCACAAGAGCATGAGTTTACACTTTGCCTGTATAAAAGACTCACTTATTTTTCTAAACATGAAAACTAGTCTATGAAAGAACACATTTGCATTTTCAAAAGCTTGTGCACCAGCCTTGTAGCAATAGAAAAACCAGTTTCAGACAAAGAAAAGGTTTTTTTGCCTTCTCACAAGACTTGGTCAATAGTATGAAAGCTTCACAACAACCATGTTGAAGCTCCCAAGACTATCAAATTTAGAGTTGGTATCTTAACTCTAAAATTTTAACCGATTCCATAATGAGTTCTCATTCCAGATATATATGACAATCACACAGTTCACTCAAAAACTTGTATTTTATAGGCAACAACAACAACGTTTCCAGTAATCTCATTCAAGATCTCGAGTTAACACCTAAAAATTCATATCAAATGGGAGAGGTTTTCAAGCACGACAATCTAGGGTCAAAATAGAAATTCTAATGCCTCTACAGCCCCACAACAATGACCTTTACCCTTAGGTGAACATTATATGACTCCAATTTAAAGGGATCTCTATCATAATAAGAAGTGTCAATATTGTGGGATCACATGCCATATTGCCAAATTATGTTGGCGGACACAAAAGAAATCTACTCAACATGAAGACATTCTCCAAGCATTTGCAACTCTCACCTTAGACAACTTTGTAATAGAAACCGAATGGAAATCAGACACAGGTGCAAAAAGATATCATCAAATTAGTGGAATTGACTATATTGAAACCTTATCTCCAATTGTAAAATAAAGAACTATACAAATTATTATCACTACAACATTTGTTCAATAATGGCCTATTCATCAACTTGATGTAAAAAATACATTTCTGCATTGTCTTATCTCCGAAGACATATACATTGAACAACAACCACGAATGACTAACCTGCAACATCCAAAACATGTTTGCAAACTTTGAAAGGCTCTCTACGGACATAAATAAGCTTTTTGTTCCTGGTTTGATCAGTTTAGCACATTTCTCCTTAAATATAGATTTACTTGTAGTTTAGTTGATCCATGATTGTTTGTTTTTTACATTAAATATGGCTCATTAGTACTTTTACTCTATGTAGATTTTTACTCACAAGATATACATAAGCTCTTATTGGCAATTTCATCCAAATCCTAAGTAATGAATTTATAATGAAGGATTTGGGATTTGTTCATCACTTTTTTGGCATTGAAATCTCCAAGACAACTAGTGGTCTTCATTGATCTCAGTCATGTTATGCATTAATTCTACTAGAACAAGTAAAGATAACATATTGCAAACCCATGAGTACACCTCTTAAAGAAAAAAAAAATACTTAATAGATACTCCCTTGGAAGACTGTAATTACTTTAGAGGACTAGTTTGTTCATTGCAATATCTCACACTCATACATCCAAATCTTTCTTACAGTGTTAATTATATGTCTCAATCCATGCATGTACCAAATATAACACATTTAAAATTAGTTACATGTATTATGCGATATGTCAAAAGAACTTTTAAAATAGGATTACATTTTACTGCCAATACTTCACTTAATCTCTATGCTTTTTCATATACAAATTAGGTAGGTTGCCTTACTACTAAGTGTTCCACCACTAGATACTACATCTTTCTTGGCAAAAACCTCAACTCCTAGTGTACCAAGAAACAACACATGGTATCACCCTATAGCACTGAAGTTGAGTATCATCTCATGGCCAATACAGCAGTTGAACTGAAGTAGTTAACCTTTGTTCTAAAACATCTTCACATTCTAGTGACATCACCTTCAACGCTTACTGTTACAATCTTAGTGTTATTCATATGATAATTAATCTTGTTTTTCATGCCCGTACCAAAAATATCAAGTTAAATTATCATTTTATGCGAGAGCAGGTTACACTTGGATAAGTGATCACTAAACATGTCTCCACTAATGAACAAGTTGTTGATCTCGTCACCAAGCCAATATCAAAGGTTGCTCTCATCAAATTTCAAAACAAACTTTGCCTTCAACCCAAACATAATTTGAGAGATAGTGTTAACAATGTATAATCTAATGACAATAGCTATTGTGTGAGTAGATAGAATGATAAAGGATATTCAAGATTATGGCAGGAATAAGGATAAACACTCACTAACTACTACCATCAACATATCCTATATTATTGGAGATATGTTAGGAGAGAAAGAAGTTTCAAAGGCAACAAACTCAAACCAAGATGGTAATTTGATTGATAAGGAAACAACACCAACACAATATGAAGGCATGAATGCATATCAATCAGAATCTTCCTTTAAAGAATGTATAAGAATAGATTATAGTTTTGATACAATATATGAAAATCATCTAATAATGTGAAAATAAATATTGCCAGCATATTCTTAGGGAAATTAGTCAATAAATTCCATTTATAAATAAAGTCCTATCATGCTGCTAAGTGCTCACAGTTGTATACGTGAGAATTGCAATAACATTACAAATATACAATCTACATGGTTCTAGTTTTTCTTCTCTTCTATCATAATAGAATGACCAAACAACTTTTATTCATCCCATCGAAAACTAAACCCTTAATTCACCTTTTATTTTTCTTATTTAGTCTTCAATTATGGGATTTTCACTTGATATGAAAGAAAAATGGAAGTGCCAAGACATGTTGGCCATTGAAAATTGTTTCTCTTCATTTAATTTCCCCTTTTAATTTCAATCAAATTTTCATGTTTAAAAGATAGTAATTTTTAATATTTCATGTATACACCAACTTTCATGTATTGAAATTAATTATGTGTTTATTTATGCGGCCAACAATGTGATAATTAGCCGCCCTAAGTTTCTTTTCAATTAATTCTTAATAAAATCATCTGTACACGAATTAGAAAGTTCACGAGAAATTCATCCCCTGCAATTCAATTGAGTTCAAAATTTCCTCTTGTAATCAAATTCTCAAAAAGAATTCAACCAGTATGAAATGAAACATGAGAGGTAAACTCAGTTTGCGACTCTCAATCAACAAACCAAAGGTATTTCAAACGTAAGCTGAAAATTTTCATACATTGGACCTTGGCTACATGGCATAGGGGAGAGGTCTATTTCGCCTGTGGAGTTCATAAATGCTCAGGCCGACCAAAGTCTAAATATCGGCATAGCAGTCTAGCAATGTCAATAATCTTCCTGCATTATGTCCCCCGGTCTCTTTTCCCACTTTAGTACGGCAATATTGGAAAATGATACTTAAAAACTAGTGATTTGGCACTTTCTTCCTTTTCATTAATGTTTTGACTAATTGAATGAATTATATCTATCAAAATTCAAGTAAGTTAGATGGCAGAAGTAGTGCGATTCCTATCCCAAGGTGGGTCAAGTGACTGAGGGAGACCAAGCTACTCGGCCGGCGGCAATGAAAAAAAAAATGCAGAGATGGATAATCAACAAGGCTACCTGCTGGCACGTTTAAATGAGGAAGAGAAATGGTGACCATGTCTATATCTATGGGACCATCCATTGCTAGGGCAGTTGTGGAAATACAGCTGTGGAGAATAAAGTTATTTATCTTTGATTTAAGTTATGGGCTTATCGGGTTAATTCATCAAATTTAAATAATATTATTTTAATATTTAAAAAAATTTAAATAATTTTATTTTAAAAAATTATTATCAAGTTTAGTTTTGATTGGATCATAGATTGACTCGTATAATCAATTAAGTTAATTTTTACTCTATTTATTTTAAAACTGCTTAATTAGCAAATTGACTTATAATTAAGTTTAACAAGTATGATAAAAAAAATTAATTGGTGTATTTTTTGTTCTTTTGTTTCATTAAAAGATTTAAAGGACATTGTGTTACGAAATTAGGGTAGCCCTATTCAATTGAAAAATGGGAAGTAGAAAGCTACTGAATACATTACTGTAATCAAAACATATTTTTTTTTAAGATTTTAGAAAAATCAGAATTTATTTGTAGTGAAGGAAAAGAATCTGATAATAAAGAATAAGCACTAATTCTCTAATTTAATAAATAAATTGCTGTAAATGTTTTGCAGACGAAGGGCACAGATATTATAGAACGAAGGAGAACTTAATCGATGGTTAGATTAGCAATCTGCTATGAGAGCGAAAATATATTTCAATTAGTAGGTGATGAAATGCAAATTATTTATTTATTTATTTTTGCAAATTCCATGCTGTTCATATAAGAATATGTGTGGTGCTTTGGTGATAAAAGCATGGTATTTGTCATTTTCTTTTTGTTTGTGACAGTCAATTGTGGTATACTACTTATTTAGCATGAATAATGCAATAATTCTAGCTTTTTTTTTAATTTTTAAATAAGGTTTGTATTACGGTAATTTTAATTTTCTCGACTATAATAATAAAATAATATCATTTTAAATAAAGATTAAAATATTTTTTTACATATCACTTGACTAGATCAATTAACTGGACAAATTAAAAATAAACTTATCTAGATTAAGTTTTTATTATTATTATTAACGTGGGTGTCCGAATCAGCTTGCGCACACCTCGACTAATCTTACGAACCCTGAAGTTAACAACCATGTAACCTTACAGTGACAATCATATTAGCAACCATAAAACTTGAACTTGAAATTACAGAAAAAACAAACATTTTAGTTACAAACTCTTACCGGTACACTAAATTAAATTTGATAGTTATGATGGAATCAGATATTACTTGTACCTATCAATAAATAAAAAAATATATATGGAAGTTATAATGTAAAGTGAAATACTAGCATGCTTTTTATACTGTAAATTAGTATTATTTTCTTCTTGTTTTTTTTTCCTCAAAAATTTGAAAATCAAATGAAACAACTTGTTCGCTTTCATATTATTTTTTTCCTTAAAAGAATAAAAACTAGCAATAATCCTTAAAAAAAACTTTTAAGAATCAAACAAATCGGTTTTCAAAACTAATTTTTTGGAGCATCAATTTAAGATCGGGTTCGAGATATTAAGAAATGAGCTTGAACCATGTGTGGGTCGGATGTATTCGGGCAGCGAACCCCTTGTCGGGCTAATGGAGAAAACAAAGAAACTTAAACCAGGCCCGGTGGCCCTTGGCTGGGTCATCAATGACCAAAGGCTACGAGCCAACAATTTCTCTGGATTGACCGAGCGCTGTCTCAGCTCAAGGGGACCCTATCTTACTAGGCTTGGTTCTGCCCAAGCCCATTGCGAACAAGGCCTTCAATATGTTTGGGCAGGCTACCTTACTTGACTATGCTTCTATTTTTTCTTACATGGACTCCAGTTCTGGACTCCATTTCATAGTTACAAAATATGGTAGATCTGGTTGGATTGGATTTTTTTAAAATCATTTTAAACATTGATGGTCAAACATAGAATTCGATTTATTCAACAAAAACTAGATTTAAGTGAGGCCTAACCAGGTCAATTCCATTAAAAAAAATTTGCCCAAAAACAAAGATTTGATGAGGGAAAGGCATAGTTTCACATACAAAGTTTCCGAATACAAAACTGATCCAATGATATCATTTTCTTTTATTAGAATAATGAGATGATCTTCATTACCAGGAACAAATATAAGGGGTAAATTGGATAATTAGCATACAAAATAAAAAGAGACGGTGAATTAACACAGTAATAAAAAAAATTTATGAAAGAAAATACTTTAAAATATTGTGATTCAGAACCGTGATATTTAATCACGTGTCACGGTTTAGAACCGTGACATTAATTAAATTCCAGTAATATTAAGAATGATAATTTGTCAATTAAACCGACCAATTGATTGATTTTGAAAAGCAGAGGACAACTAATGTGTGAATAATAACTTTTTTATATTTTAATTAGAGTTTGTTTTTTAGTCTACAAGTTGGATAAGATGTATATTTTGATTCATAAAATATATTTGGAAGAAAAAGTTCATAAAATTATTATTTTTATGTGAACCAGTCGATCAGTTTATACCACTAGTTCAACCGACTGACCGGTTGAACCAGGGGATTGACAGTGAGGTTATTGCCCTTCCCAGCAACAAATTTCTAACAACAAAATTCTCCAACATCTAAATCTAACAAAAAATATTTCTTATGAAATTTATTATTTATTTTTGTTAATCTGACATTTAATTTAGTTAATTATTTTAGAGAGTTAAAAATCTTTCAATTTTAACAAAATTTAGGCAGAGATTTTCCTATATACAAACTATACCTAAAATTCTATCTTGCTTTAAAATACCCCGCAAAGAACCATAATAACTAAACTCAACAAATTTTGACATTTTATAATCATAAGTAGTCCTAGGAATGCAAATAAAAAAAAACATATATACATGCAAAATGAATCTCAAATACTTAAATAATACAACTTTCTAGTAATTCAAATCCTAAAATATATCAACATAACTCATCTACCTATATATGTCTATGTCGTTTATTGGATGATCCAGACTTAATAATAGCACAACTAGATCCAGCTCTTGCCCCTACCTGAGTGGCCTCGTCTTCTACCACGACATCATCAAGAATTAACATCTCTTCAAAGATTTCAAGTCTAGTTCAGAAAACATTAAACCACTAAGATGCATAATTGTATCCTTTGTTTTCTTTGTCAATATTACATAGAACAAATACAACCTCTCGACCTTCCCATAGCATGAAGCCAACCTAATATTAATAAAACATTAATGTTAAATTAAAATATCAATAAATAAAACCCAACGTTTAAAATATATTAATTATAAAAATATTTGATTACTTATGATATTTTGAATCTACTAGTCATATTGCTCGTATTACATGTATCCAAGTGGAGGAACCTACTTGGGATCCCAAGTAATGACCCAACGTGTGATACTCATGTACCACATCAATTACTCCTCATTTGTAACCACATGATGCGCATATATATATATATATATAAACCTCATTTCTTCGTGCATCTCACTATGATAAATAAGCTTCATAGTGGCTTAACTAGTTGTAATCAATATTTTTACCCCAATTATTTATGGCATGCAAAACATCACTTATATCGATGTCAATTAGACTATGTTGTCTATAGCTAAACAGTGCATTATTTGATCTAAGTAATGAAGCTCAACCTTATCAAAAAATATTAACGAGACCACTGATGCCCATATATTCATCGTATTAGTGCAAATAGCTAAAACAACCACTAATCTTTCATTCGAATAAGGCATCCACATGACTTTTAGAATATAGGTCTCTTAAATATTAAACAACAACAATTCAGTGAAATTAAGTTTTCTTATTTAATAAATGGTTCAAAAAACACCTAGATAGCATACTGCTTATCTAGCTTGTTTCGATAAAATGTCAATACATGTATTGGATTACTATCAAATACTCTACCAGTATACCACCTTGCATTACAAATATATCAGTTTAATTGTATTTTTTTTAAGTTGCAATTAGATAATATAAATGCATATAATTTCAAAATAACTTTGCAATACATGTATCCTAATTGGAGTTATCCTAATTGGAGCTGAAGTGTAACCTCTATAGTTTGGATAGTCATAGTCAACGATCTAGGTATTTAGGGCCGACCCACTTGAAGATGCTACTAGAACCATTATTGCTTTTAAATAAAAAAACGAGTTGTTTATTTCATGTTAACAACAAACATTTAAAATGTAAATAACTATTTTGAATTCTTTTGATTCATATTTATAAAAGTAGCAAACATCCCCCAACTTATTTATCCCCCTTCATACATGCAAGACATACATGTTTGTACAAGCATGTCAACACATCAGATCCCCAGCTATATGTGGGAATGATGTCAAAATCATATAGGAGCATCATATAAATTAAAGCTACATATCTCCCTGCGAGTTCTATGAATAATACACTACTAAAAAAATAAAGTATATATGCTCTAGCATACCTACATAACACATTAGAATTGTCATAATAATTCACACATACTTAACAAATAATCAACACATTCAAATCATAATAATTATTTGGTACCCTCATAAGACCTCATCGTTAGCATCATCTGATGGTGTCATAAATATATTCTCAATCCATTTAAGATTATCTCATCCCTTTTAATTTAAAAATGAAGGGTGACAATCCAAATGATCGCTCGCATAATGCAATCCAATTTTGAATGCCAATAGATGTGAGTGCCTAACCATCAATAGGCAATCTAAGCAAAATTGTCATCTCTTGTAATGTCGATGTCATCTCCCCATACCTAAGATATGTGTGTGTCTCACGCCTCCATCGCTCAATCAGTATATGGATCAAGTCGTGGTCAAGCTTTATATGTTTTAGACAACTAACATACAAAAAACTTGTTTGGAATACATATGGCTGAACTTGTTCGTGTAATTTCATCCACCGGTGTGTACAATAATAAATTGTGGTCTCATCCTGCATAACAATTTAATATATATATATATATATATATATATATATATATATAAGACCTATAATGTTAAGTAAATTAAAAATAAATATTCTTACAATGCCAACAAAAAATCCTTCGTTCAATGTCTATCCTACAATCGTAGAACATATGTGTCAACGGGTCCGGTAGGTATATACTGTGACTCATGCTCTCCGCGATTGTCATTGTCATGTTGTCTTGGAACGTCATTGTCGTAATGTGGATGCTTAACATAAGTAGACGATTTGTCACCTTGAGTGTGTGACATCCTATATAATAGTACATGTGCTTGATGTGAAATTAAATAAGTTTAATATGCTTTACAAAAACATCATAATAGATATATGTTTTGTCATATAATTGTAATATCATGCATACGTTGTCAATTGGGACATGTTTTCTTATTATGGCTCGTGTCATTTCATATATCACACTTATAATATGCATGACCCTCTCTTGTATCCATCTCGTTATGCAAACGAGTAGACATTTGTCAATCATGCCTAAATTTCATCTAAATTAATCTGCTTAAACTTGAGGTCCAGTGTAATTATTTCATTCTAACTTGGTTGGTAATGGACAGAATGACATGTCATATGTTGATCTATAGTTCTGAATCGTGTAATGATCATCAACAAATTATGTAAAGTTTAAGTGATTTTTGGCACAACATATAAAAACATGTGAACATGGATAGTGGAATGTCTGTCACTTACCATATGTGCATGTTCTGTCATTCAATCTAACTGCTCGTCTGACTTCTTTTACAACACTCGGTTTAATAGGAGTGTTGACATGGAACACCTGTTTCTCAGAGTCAATAACATTGTAGTATGTTCTCTTAATTTATCCTTGCTCATTGTTAATTCAATCTAAATTGCTAGGGGATAAATTATTCCATGTTAAATAAAATCATTAGTTTCATGTCTCTACTTGACCCAATAACTATTACACGTGTAAAATATTAATTGCATTAGAGTTAAAACAATTATTTCACGAGCACCTTTCAGAACATGATTAAATAATTTTGAAAGATTAGTTGTCATATTACCGTATCGATGACCACCATTATAACATAAAGCCTATTTTTCTTTTGGTTCCTGTTCAAGTCATTCTTGATATGTTGTGTCCAACTTACACATTCTTCCATACCATAAATCAAATTTATGCCTTGAAGGTTCATAACACATCCTCATCAAATCTTTTTTCATAGTTGGGTTTTTGAATTATGGTTGAAGTTGCTAATAAAATATCGGGCACAATACCTAATTTATAACATGTTTAAATTATCATTTAATAATAAAGTACTCTCGTTATTGTATGTGATACTATTGTTCACATTAGCAACAATAATGTCACCGTAATAATATAACATAAATATGTTATAAGATATTTTGTAAAAAAACAAAAAAAAAATGGATTCTGGTAAATTAAACGTATTAACCATAGTTATTAAACCCGGCCCGGGGGTTGACCCGGCCAAGGGGCCGGGTCTCGGGTCTCGGGTTTCATGGGTCAACTCGGGTCAACCCGGAAAAATTAAAAAAAAATTAAAGTTTTAATATTTCATATGAAAAAATCCATGTAAATATAGATTATACATATTATGAAGTTTAAAAGAATATTTTAAAAAGTTTTTTATCTCACATTAAAAAGATATTATGTTAAGCTTTTAAGTTAAAGTATTTAAACTAAAAAAGTTTTTTTATCCCACATTGAAAAAATAGAACTTTTTCCTTGGAAACATAGAGTATATATACTAATAGGTTTCAAATCCTACATTGAAAAAACATAATTTTTTTCATGGGAACATAGAGTATATATATGAAAGGGTTTCAAATCCCACATTAAAAAGATATTATGTTATCCTTTTAAGTTGAAGTATTTAAACCAAAAGTTTTTTATCCCACATTAAAAAAATATGGTTTTTTTTATGGGAACATATAGTATATGAAAGGGCTTGAAATCCCACATTGAAAAGATACTATGTTATCCTTTTAAGTTGAAGTATTTAAACCAAAAGGTTTTTTATTCCACATTGAAAAAACATGACTTTTTTCTTGGGAACATAGAGTATATATACTAATAGGTTTCAAATCCCACATTTAAAAAAAAAAAAAACCGAGTCTCATCCGAGTTCGCCCAGGTCACCCGGGTTTGGCCAAGCTGTTGCCACAGCCGGTATTTTATTAGACCCGGACCGGTCCAGCCACCGGGTCCCGGGTCGACCCGTCGGGGCCGCGCCGGGTTTAATAACAGTGGTATTAACTAAATTGCATTACTATAACCCTAATTGGCAAAATTCATAGAAAACTCAATCAAATTCCCAAAATTTAATGTAAAAGCAAACTTGATCAAAATTAAATAAAATTCATAACACCACTTTTAATTGATATTTTCATTCTCAATTACATTAAATTAAACTCAAATTCATAACAAATTAAAATAATTCAAAGAAAATACTAAATTCATCAACAATTCAATGCAACGTGTAATTCTTCATAATTCTACTGCATTCATGTTCTATTGCAAGAAATCATCAAGTGTAGTTAATTACATTATTAGCTAATTCCAACAACTCACATAAAATCCCTAATTCAACTTATCCAAAATTAAACGTAATACATAATTAATTCATAATTAACTTAACTTATTTTCATGTTCAATTATATCAAATCAACCCTAATTAAAGGTATTCATGACTAATTTATCTTTATTTCAACATGCACTAAATTCAATCTAAACAATTATTTTGTTTCAACTAAAACAAACAAAAATTCATAATAATGTAGTATGTTTATTTTGCTTGTAAGACTAAAAAACGATTTCGGTAGCGGGGGCAAAAAAAGACAATGGTGGATTTTGAACACAATAACATCCAAGAATGATTTTAATTTTTTGGTGTTTTAAGGGGAAAAAGTTGTTTGGTTGGTTTTGTTAGAGAGATAAGGGTTGAGGGCATCAATTTGGAGAGAAAAAAGAGTTGTTGTGTTTGTGTTCTTTGATCTGGGGAGGTATTTAAATTTTAATTGATGTTGTGGTTTAGAAGAGTGACATGTTAAGTTGCTGTGCTTTTAAAGCATGACAATTATCTTGTCACGCTTAGAAATAACAACATTTAGTAAATGTCACACTTCATAAGCGCAACAAGGTGAAAAGTGTGCTATTTTACCAAATCTTTTTTAAATAGCGTTATTCTGCCAAAGCTTTTAGCATACTATGTTATTTAAAAAAAAGATATCCAATACAAGCCTAGGCTTGATAAAATCCTAATAGGGTGGAGTCCTAATGTAATAGATAGGTAAAGTGGCAGTCCAAACAATATATAACAGTTGAAATAGAACCTAACATAGATTGACACTAGTTATATGACCCGCACTCCACTGCAAGTCAAACATTTTAATTTTCTATAAAATAAATTGTATATGTAGGTCTTTTAATGCATTTCTATTATTCAAAAGTTTTTAGTGCAAATAAAAAATTTTATGCATACATGTAATCAAATAAACAGATAATTATGTGTGATAATTAATAAATAAAAAGTCATTGACAATAACTAAAAATAAAACTTAAAAAATCAAGAAATAGGTGTAGATCAAGATATTTAATATTATAAGAAGGGACATTTACCCGATTATGTTTTCTAAATTTTGTTTATTACAATATTTTATTTATTAAATCAAATGATAATAGAAATATACAAACACATTAAATTGATTAAATAAAATAAAAAGAAAAACAATATTATCCAAGGCTACATATATTAGAAATATTATTTGAAAATAACCATTTTTTATTTTAAAAAATATAGTTCATCTATACAAAAGATTAAAAAAAATATGAATCAGAAAAATCTCTTCAAAAATTAAACACATAACCAAAAAATAATCATACTTTAAAAGAGGCTCTTTATGCAAAATAAAAAAGAGAAGGGGTATTAATCTAAATATAAATATTTTTTTTTTGAAAAAAAACATATAAAAAGAAGTGTTCATCGAAAAAAATATAGGAATAAAAAAGGTCAAGCTTTGCTAGGCCTAGCAAGTCAGACCAGCTCGCCTGAATCATTTTGTTAAGGTCCATGAGACTGAGCCCTTATGTTTTTTTGTTGAACCTGGGGTGGACGACATGTTGTCCACCCCAATCTTTTTTAAAACAAATTAGAGGATGGGTCACTTGCTGAGGTAGACGACGCACCATCTGATCTTGCCCAGATTCCGGCTATCATAGTGGTTGGAAAATCAGAGCTTAAGTTTTTTTACTTGAAAACCCATTTTTCAGCCCCCCGCCCCCCCTTTTTTTACCAATGATAACTTATTTATGGCCTTAAAAAAATTAAAAAACCAAAATCAACCTGAAACCAAGGTTGTTAAAATCGTGATTTTAACACGGCATGAAAAACACAAAACAAACTCGGATCGTAAAATCGTAAGGAATTTTAAAATATATATGAAAATGAATTAAATTAACAATTTTAATTATTTTGCCTTTACAAGAATCAATTTTTGCTCCAGTTAATTTCATGGCAAACCCTTTGTATTTCTTAGTTTTCTGTCTTGTATTGATTCTAGCTGCAACTACCCATAATCTTCAATCCAGTGAAGAAGGATACATCTCTCTGGTATTATCCAGTAAAGGAGTTGACTTCGCTGAAGATGTACTGATAAACAAGGCAGTATCCACCATAATCCCATTTTAACTACCTGATATTAAAAAGTCTATCAAACCCCACTGATTGGCAAAGTACATTTTTAGCGTCGATATTTCTTCTTCAAATGTTGAAACTAGAAACCTGAGTTTTGTCCTTGTTGCTGAGTTTATTTTCCAAAGTTAAAAGAAATCATCAGAATTAAGTTCATTTCCCTATACGGTCAAAAGAAACCATCCTATTTGTCTCTTCTGCTTTGTAAATGCCAATAAACGGTCGACACCTGTCATCAACATTGCATTTTTATCTTCTGCAGGTAAACTTGTAAAATCGGTGGTGAAATCGCGATTTTATGCGATTTCACCCGATTTTAACGATTTTACCTGATTTTAACCCGATTTTATTCATTTCCGAGTTTTATGAATGATTTAGCACGGAAAACCTATATTGACTCATAAAATTGATCAAAAGTTTGGAGATCTAACCATGTAGTAGGTGGCTCAGTAATAAAAGTTTGGGACTAAATGATTTGCTTCCACAATCTCAGGTTTGAGTCATGTTGTTGCTAATATGATGATCATTGTAGACTTATATGGTCGTTAACTTCAGGGTCCGTAGAATTAGTTGAGATATGTACAAGCCGGTCCGAACACCCACTAATAATAATAATAATAAGTTTGGGGATGAATCTATATTAATAAACTACTTGATTTTAATATGTTTTAAATCACAATCATCCCTGCATTTTGCCTCACGCAACTGGTATATGTTTCACATATACTTCAATGCTGGCACGTGGCACCTAATTCGAATATAGATCCAATATTAATTCTTGATGTGCATTTCATCATTGACTATTTTTTATTATTCAAATTGTCATGAGTCTTTGAGTAATAATTTATAAATGATGAGCGAAGCTAAAAACAATAAATAAACATAGAAATTTAATGAGAGAAAATGATTTTTTAGTTTTAATATTTTTAAAATAATATAAAAGTCTACTTCTATAGAAAGTTTATAAAACTTTAAATAGATCAATATCCATATCTTAATTAGAAAACAAAATAAAAATATAAAATATAAAAAAATAATCATAAAATTTAAAACAATACATGAAATCCAAAATTAACAAAAAAAATAACAAAATTTGCTCACAGTGGATCATATGCGAGATTTTTTTATATCTAAATTTGCAATATAGTAGTTATTTTAAGGAAAATAAGCTCTAGAAATTCCTGTAAAAATTTAAGTTTGATCTAATGATCAAATAAAAAATTATGATCTTTTTAATTTTTATTTTGAATTGAACGATCAAATCTTTTCTTTACTCTGGATCTATCTCACTAATTTATAAATATATTTACTAGATTATCTAAATAATATAAATTCTCATCTAGGTATAAAAAATTCTCACTACATGTTATCACAAATCTGGCTAGATAAATAAGTTATGTTCCTTTGACTTTGTTGCCCTTTTTTAATGCATGAATGAATGCATGAAATCTTATCTTATTCCAACAAAAATTAGATTCCAAGCTAATACAATACAAGATTGATTTTGATTTTTCCTCCTTAGGTACGGAATTGTTTTTTTTTTATTTTCTAATATTTTTTTAACGAAGTTTCATGTAGCTAGAATATTTTTTTTTATTTTTTTATGTGTGTGTTCAAGTTGTTAACAGGTTAGTGCAGGCAATCTAAGACATGGTGAGGTCCTAGGTTTAAGACCTGTCCTTGGATATTTTGTATAATTTCTAATTCTTGTCTTTGAGTTTTCATCAATAAAAAAAATTGTTGTAATCTAGCACACCAAATCCTAAGATTTTAAAGATCAATTATCGGAGAAATGGATCTAAAAATACCCAAATATATTTATAAATATATATGAGAAAATTACTTTTACAATTTAAATAAGATAAAATTATAAAAAAAAACTTAGCATAATTAGAGTTTTTACGAAAGAGTTGATGATTGACCATTAAAAAACAAAATCTCATGAAAAACAGGAAATTTTCTAATGCTTAATCAATAGGTGTGTAGATGAAAAAAATATACAAGAAGAGCAAAAATAAAATAATGATTAAGAAGTGTTATCTAGCCTGGGTTTGCTTTTAATTTAACCAGTTTGAGAGTGTGGTTATTGTTGTTTTTTAAAGTGTTTTTCACTTGAAAATATATTAAAATAATATTTTTTTTATTTTTAAAAAATTATTTTTTATATCAACGCAATAAAATAATCTAAAAACACCAAAAAAATATTAATTTAAAACAAAAAAAATAAAAAAAAATTTCAAAACTTTCTAAAAACACTTTTGAAACGCAAAAACTTATACTATAACTAGATGGAATTGCTTCTTTTTGCATGGGTGATTGTGGTGTATTTATACACCAATAACCTGGAATTTTTTTGTTAAAAAAAAGAGAGATTATATTTATATTATACAGTTGCTTATCCTAGAATTTTTTTGTAGCTGCAGATCAATGAACAAGGCCACAACATGGCATCCTTTCGACTCCAATAACGACTGGCCTTATGTAATCAATAAATAACCACCCACAATAAATAATCAGAGAACAGAAACTTTGGAGAGTAGGAATTGCATGAGAGGGCATCTCAAAATGCTCCAAATGACTTCACAAATCAGTACCGTGTTACATTTATCTGGTTTAGGTCCTCTGATTATCGGCAAGATCCAAGGATATTAAAGAGACTTGGAGTGATTTGATGTAGAATCTGGGTTTGAGGAGAAAGAAGCCGTCTTCCATAGGTATCACCTGGCTTGACTTGATCTGATCTGTAAATCGTCTGAAGAGAAAGAAGCGGTCTTCCATGGAAGGAGACATGGCTTGATTTATGGAGATTTAAAGATTTACTTTGCATGGATCTGAAGTTACTTGGTTCGATTTGACTTCATATAAAAATTTGAACATTTGAAGATCTTATTGCAGACTTGGTAAGCAACTGTATAAATGAAAATTTTAATTTATTAGCTAATGTGTCATGCCAATGGTAGTGATGGTCTGCCATTGAATTAAAAAAAAAAAAAAGTACCTATTCTCTCGTAAAAAAAATTTATAGAAAAATCCATGTGCACACAAAACAAAAAAAATGACGTAGATGAAAGGATTGTATAAAAACTAGGGTAAGTAAAAAGATTAAAAAACCAATTAAATCGAAAAAACTAGAAAAAAATAACTGAAAAAACCAAACCGTGAAAAAAAAACCTATTAAACCGATTATAATTTTGGAAAAACTGATTGGTTTGGTTTGATTTTATAAGCTTGAAATTGAAAAAACTGAACCAAATCCAAACTAAAATAATAAAAAGAAAAACCAAACCAAATCTAATATCAATAGCCAAGTACCTTGAGAAACACCTAGAAGAGCACTTGGGCTTGACCGAAGCATCTGGAAACAATGTTTTTTCCTTAAATATTTTTTTCTTGCATCATCAAAAGTTAAAAACACAAAACCATAACATGGGGAATAAACCTAGGATCTCTAGCCAAGTACCTTGGGATATAATTATGAGTCATAAAACATTGAATTTATTATGGTTGACGGGCAATGCTATTTCCTTTAAGAGATGTTCTTGTGGCTGATATTAAATTGGCACCAAGTCTCCATACCCAAGATAGGTAGATGGGTTTTCTTTCGTCTTCCACACAGGGCAATGCAGAATGAAGACACGAAAGCAGACAAAATGAGTAATGGCAGCAAAATGAACGAGACATGTTTGAAGACGTGTTTGATGTCTGTAGAACGAGGCAGTTTTGATGGTTAGGTAAGAGTTAATGTTTAGAGTGTTTTTTTATTTGAAAATATATTAAAATAATATATATTTTTTATTTTTTAATATAAACACATCAAAACAATCTAAAAACTAGATTTTTTTTAAAAAAATTCAACAATATAATTGTGCTAACAGTTTCTATTTTCTAAATAAGGTTCGTTGTCTACACCTTATCAACAACTGTGTGTGCGATCTCAATATTTCTTTCATCTTTTTCTATATAAAAAAAAAAAGCCAAAGAAAAGTGACAGGTGAGGTCTTCTCTGCATGCCCATGCTGCTGCATAAATAAATAAATAAATAAACAAATAAATAATGGTTCTGATTGGAAGTAAGTTCTGCTTCACATGAAATTCCTGGACGAAACAGTGCTAACGTTGCTGCTTCCTTTTCTTTTAAAAAATTATTTAAATGGGTAGATTTTCATCCATGAATTATCATGGGAGTTCAAGACCAAAACTGCAGCCAATAAATCCATAATTACTCTGTCAAGTGACGTATATTTTCTTTTGTATACGTAAGCAAATACAAAAAGAATACTCGTCAATTACTAATTTTTTTAAAAAAATAATTAATTGATAAGATGTTACCTCCTTGAATTGGATTAAATAATATGATTAATTTGAATAAGGTTTATCTATCTTTTCTTTCATGATTTCTTCTTAATATTAATATTAACCCCGTGACAAAGCTTTAGTTTAGATAATAAAAGTATCTACGACCAATTTTAATATTAACTTCTAAAGAGTAAATTTACTTTCACTCAAATTAGGTTTTTAAAGATTAACTAATAAAACATTTATGTAAAACCATGCTCGGTGGATTGATGTTAAACTTGTTAATTTAGAATTTAAATTGATTTGAGATAAAAAAAATAAAACAAAAAATCCAATTCACTTAATAAAAACCTAAATTAACTGAATTACAAACCGGGATTAACTCAATCAAAACTTTACCCTTAACATGTTGACTTTGTGTTTTATTTTAAATTTTTTTATTAAAATAACAATGTTTATATTATTTAATTTTTTTCTAATAATGAATTTGAATTGACTATACTAATTTATGATTCAAATCTTATCTTGAATTGATCTCGAATTGAATTTTACAAGGATAGTAGGATATTATTTTTTCAAATTCAAATTTTAGTAAGTTAACATTAGTAAATGAGTTATTATTATTATTATTATTATTATTATTGTTATTATTCAAGGTTTAAAAAATAGTTTTTAGAAAATAATGCTAAACAATTATACATGATCTAATAATATTAATAATAATAAATCGAATCTAAGTGTAATTATTTTCGGATAAAAATGGGGAGGCTCCTAAGTCCAAAAACTAAAATTTGTCAAACACAACATCCGTAAAGTAAAGACACTTAAATATTCAACGAAGAAAAAGAAAAGCAAAGCGGCACAAGGACACAAAAAGTTGCAGAATCCTCGGTCCGTCTTTTCCTGCACTGCACTCGACGGACAATCCTAAAAACATTAAATCATGACTGTGTAATAACTCAAATGCACTGACTGACCTACCACCATTTTGGCGGGAACTGGGTTACTGCCGCCGTCAAGCATGGTGGTTGTGGTGGTCTCCGGTCATGGTGGAGGTGATGAATCTCCTCAAGTTTTGCGAGCTGGTTCAGCCGCAAGTTTTGGTGGTGCTGGTGGTGGTGAAAGTTCTTCTTGGCCTTCTTCTTCTTCTTCTTCTTCTTCTTCTGAATCCAGCTTTCGTGAACTTGATGATGTCTTCTTGCAGGTCATGCACTGAAACAAACCATCTCATCTTGTTGTTATTCTCATTTTTGACTGGTTGTTGAAGTTTTTGTTCTCTCTCTCTCTCTCTCCCTCTCTCTCTCTCTCTCTTTTAAAAAGGTTGCTTTGGTGTTAGAATCTTTAATGAAGATGACCCAGAAAGAAAGATTGAAGCTTTATGATGTTGGATGCTTAATTTCTGTAGTTTAATTGATTTTTAGCTAGTGGGTGATTTAGTGGCTATGGTAGTACCACAGATATTTAGAAAGTTTCAAGTTTTTCATGTTTGATGCTTCAATACTCCATTTGTGAAGGATAGATATTTGCTTCTATTTTTGAGATGCATTTTCTTTTAAAAGTAGCTAAATTATCTGTAATACTGAATTTTTGAAAGAAAAAAAAAAGTTCTGTAAACTGTAAAGTGCTTTTGATCATAGTTCAACTGATAAAAGTTACTAGTATTGTCAGCAATCTTAAATTAGCTCTAATTTTCCATATTTTGTTCGCGGATGCGAAACATTGTTTGGGAATTTGAAAGTTCATAAATTAGTAGATTATTTTCTAATATAGTAAGCCTGATATTTTTGCTTTGTTTGTTTGTTCTTGTATATTTTTTTAAAAGACTCAAGCAAGAATATGGCTTGGAGAAGTTCTTCAGACAAGATCAGATGAGCAGCTTCCTATTGCTGATTTAATCGCTGATGGGGAATTGCTGTATGTTCCAACTGTTTTTACCTCCTATAACCTCGTGTCATTACTTGAATCATGTATAGGTGCATTTCTTCCAGTATTTAGGCAGGAATGTGTTCAACTTATTTTATTTCTTAATGAATTTCCAATGCTTTGTGAAATTTCTTTAATTTCTTGTTTTGTTTCTTAGATTTGAAACGTCAAGAGTGATATGGAGAATGTTATCGACGAAGCATATGGAACTAAGATATGTAAAAGCATATAAATATGAGCCTTTTGCTTCTAGGAGGAGTTGTGGGAGCAGGTATCTGCCTTATTCTAATGTGGATTCGTTTTTGAAGGTAAGCGCCGCCATCTTACTTCTCTTTGGTATGGTGATCTGAATTATATGATCCTACCTAAATGACATAATTTATTGTTCTGCTATATTTTTGTAGATCTGCAAAATCTTGGGAATGGCAGGCATAGATCTCTTTTCCCCATCAGATGTTGTTGAAAAAAGAGATACAAGAAAAGTTTGTATGTGTATACGTTCTCTTTCAAAGAAAGCAAGGTCTTCGCATTTAAATGTAAGACACTTATGCATTCTTTTCATTTAAAGTCACATGCTTGCAGCAATTTCCTTTTCAAAATGTTTTCCTGTGTCAATTTGACAATGATCAGAGACAAATTCTTGTGGCAGGTTCCTGATTTTGATATTGTAACTTATACCGTAGCTATGCCGACGGATATGGTTGGAAATATTCGAAGAAACCTGGAACTTTCACATAATAGCTTCTCCAGCTCTGCTAGCAAGACTCCACACCACGAACCAAGACAGAGATCCAGACAGGTATATGAATCTCCTTTTTTTATTTATATAATTATAAATCTCTTTTTTTCTTCAATAAGAAAATTAAATACTTTTTCTAGTCTACTTTATTGAGTTGAGGAATCAGATTGTGTTCCAGATTATTGTTTACTTATTGAACTGCTTTTGTTTTACTTATTATGCTTCATACCTGCATTCTAGAAACATTCAAATGCAACTTCTGAAGGAAATGGTGATTCATATTTTGAAGAGTACGCTGAAGTGGAAAGTGTTTTTATGCTCGAATCTGGTAGCTCAGTTAGCAGTTGTTCTAATGATATTTCATCTCAGATGAACTCTGATTCAATGAATTCTCTGGGAGCATCCTTGTCAGTCAAAGGTCATTCCCCTGGACAATGCTCATTAGAACTAGAAGATCAAAACCAACATAGAGATGAATGCAGTAAACGTCAATGGCATGAAGACCATTTAAATGAATCAACAAGATCTATTTGCTCGCAACATTTGGAGAATGATCATCATTTGGATGGCGGGTTATCTACCTCTGTTGTTGAGTCCAATATGTATTTAGGTAGTAGGTCTTCTTATACAGAAAATGGAGCCAAACATAGCTGTGAAAATAGTGGAATGGACCTGATTCATTTTGATCGTTGTTTAGAAGATGATGCCTCAGTAGTGGGGGATTCTGAGGATTGTAGCACACCTAGAGGAAACCGCAATGATGATGTGGAAGTGTCTTCTACTTCCAGCATGAGCTCTGTATCGGGCCCTGTGCAGAAGTTGAATTTTGAGGACCAATTAGATGAGGAAGATGATTTTAAAACCGTCTGGTTTCCTGAATCATCAAATAGCATGGTGACTTTTTTGATCAAGAAGTCTGTAGATAGGTCTGAATCTCAGGAAAAGGTCATATACAGCACACCAGTGGGTAGTTTAATAACTGACTGTGAAGAAGAATCTCCTTTTGACATGAAAGTCATGGATATTGACTTCTCTTCCAAGCTTTCTGTACCCTGTACACAAATCGAACATTCAGACCATGCTTTTTTGCACAAGAGTGGCAGTTGCATGTCTCAAGCAAATACAGATCTTGGATATGGTGAAGAGAGGGAGTTATTTGCTGATTGGTCCTCCTTTTCACACGAGTTTAATCAATGGGATCAGAAAGGTAAACATAGATTTGCTGTAGTACCAACTAGAGCTCCATCCCTGTCTCTTTCACAAGTAGATTCACCAGAGGAAAATCTTCCTTCTGTTCGAAGCAAAGCTAGAGGGGATGCCTTGTGGCCTGAGAACACAAATATCAAGGGCATCATTGGAGATAATGACACAGAGGGACATAATACTACAATGGTTGAATCAGACCTTGAAAATGGCAAACTTCCAAATAAATGTTTACAAACCACTTGTTTTAATAGCATAAAAAACAAAACACACAAGGAATCAGATTCTCCTGACAGAATCGCAGCAATGGTAAATAGTGAAAAATCTCATGAATTTAAAAGCAGTGAGGATAGTAGTGGTTTTCAGCAGCTCTGTGATAGTTCTGTTTTTCAGAGCCAAGGTCCGCAGATACCAGATGAGCATAGGTGCTCAACAACAGAATACTTGGAAAATGTAGGTGAAAACAGTGATCAAGTGTCTATATATGAGAAGAAGGATATGATTTGTTCCACAGAAAATATGGATCGGGTGGTGAGTCAGTTTTGTTGATTTTTTGTAATGTTTTCATCTTAGGTCTCTTTTCAACTTCTTGCCCCAACTTTCTATGACTTAAGCAATCTCTGTCACAGGATGATCAAAACCATGAAAAGGTGCAGATTCCGGCAATCGAGAATTCAAATGTAACTGAAGGTCTAAGTGTAGAAAAGGCAGACTGCAAGCCTCCAAGGAGGCCACTCCTTAAAACTGTTGCAAAGGGAACTGCAGTTGTTGGGGTGCTGCTGTTCTTGCTTCATTTCAGGTTCGTCCTCCCTTAAGGTGTTAGAAAAATATCAGGGTGATACCACTATTAGAATTTTATCCCAAGATTTATACATGATATTTAGAACACAGATACCGATAATTGAACAAGCAAGAGGTTTTTGGATTACCAGTTCTCCCATTAAGAATTGTATTAGGATTCTTTAGGCTCACACTCAAAACCCTACATCCACAACTGTCATAAGGTGTCCAAAGACCCAATTAGGCTATGCACATAACCTGTTTTTCACAAACCAAAAATACTTTTAGTCCACATTCATGTAAATTCTAACATATGGCTGCCAAAAAATATACATTCTTATTTTGATATCTTGTAACGGTTATTTATTACTTGATTGCAGGAAAAATGACACAGAGAAAACAGATCAATCGGTCAAGCAATCTAATCGACTTCGGAAAGCAAGTGGTCGGAACTTCTCATCACTGAAGAGCCAAAAGGGAAGTAGAACGAACAGGATGTATCCAGCTGAAAAGCTTAGATTTGGTAATTAGAATATAAATATACAAGTTGTATGTAAAAATAAAAAAGCCATCACAATGCAAGGAGCACCATGCATGACGCCACACATCTACTGTCATCCTAGTATGTCTAGTTTTTGAAACATATTTAATGTAGATTTAGATCTGCAGGGAGAAAACGTTGGCCAGAGCTAATGAATGAGTTCACAAGTTCTGTTTCGGATCGAAACCGAGGATTATGTAGATGGAGCTCAATTGGATTGCCACTTTTTTTACTTGTACAGAGAGTTCTTATCTCTAGGAAGATGCCCCTCAGTAAAATGGAAACAACTTATTTTCACCATTCGTTGCCTTGATTTCTTCGTTACTAAGTTCTGTTCTTTTTTCAGAGTAATGTATTTGCACATTCAACATTATTGCCCTTGTAATAGGATCACCTATTCATAGCATTTTTATTAAAAAAAAAATGAAATTATAACATTATGATTTAACTTTCAGAAATTTGGTGTTTAGTTGATTTCTGCTGCAGCCTGTACATGCTTGTGATCAGTGTCATCTCTTGAGCTCATCAGCTCTACATTGCTTAGCTCATTAATTACAACTGACTTTTATTACTGCCGCTAAAGAAATATTTGATTTCACACTTTCCTTCAGAATTTGATTTTGATTATTAACATTATTAGTAATTCTTGCAAGCGTAATGATAAATTATAGGCTTTTCAAGCAGCTATAATTAAACATTTAGTTGATATTGGTGACATTAAAATGGGTAAAAAAGTTAAGCAAGTAGGTAGTTTGCAACGACTTGAAGATAACGGATAGAGTTCGCATTTCAAATTAATTTGCAGTTTGATAAAAATATATGAGGCAACTTACTTGGTTCTTGAAAACATTGCTTTAGATGGATTTACTTATTCTCAACGTGATGATGCAGCTTTTTCATTTAAGTTGCTAATGTCATTTAATTTTGCATTTATCTTACATATAATGAAGAATGTTATGAGAATTACTGATGTGCTTTGCCAAGCCCTACAACAAAAATCTCAAGATATTTTAAATGCTATGCATGTGGTGACTATCGCAAAGACTTTAATTTAGAAGTTAAGAGATGATGGTTGAGAAACTCTTTTAGAAGAAGACGATGTCATTTTGTAAGCATCAAGACATTTAAGTTCTTGATATGGATGCTTGTTTTTCTAGTGTGGGACGATCTCGCCGTAAAAAAAATTAGTAACAGTTGAGCATCACTACCGAGTTAATATATTTACAGCTATCATTGATCAATAATTGTAAGAGCTAAATAATAGATTCAATAAGCAGGCAATCGAGCTTCTTTAAGTTGAACACAATTTTATATCTTAGAAATAGTTATAAATTATTCAATGTTGAAGGTATATGCCTACTTGTTGACATGTTCTATCCTGAAGATTTTTCTGACCAAGAAAAAATTCATATAACACTTCAGTTGTAGCATTATGAACTTGATGTACCCAATCATCCAAAGTTAAAGAATATGTTATCGATTGCTGATTTATGTCAAGGATTAATTGAAACAGAAAAATCAACAATTTATCCACTCATTGACATGTTGATTCGGCTTATTTTGACTCTTCCTGTTTCGACAACAACTACTGAACGAGCTTTTCAGCAATGAAGATTATTAAAACAAGACTTTACAATCGGATGGAGGGTGATTTTCTTGCAAATTATTTGATTGTCTATATAGAAAAAGAAATTACTGAAAGAGTCACAATTGATATGATAATCGATTATTTCTATTCTATAAAAGAACGACGAGCACAGTTAAAATAAATATGCAAGAATCATTCTTTATTATTTTTTATTTTATTTCAAAGTTTATCAAACATATATAATGTTTCGTTTTAACTAATGTTTATTATATACTTTATATGCTTATATTTGATAGGTATAAAGACCAACACAATTAAAGTGATGGATACATTATAAAGATGAAATTAACTTCATCGTTTTAACTCAATTTGGTATTGCTCAAAACCTCTTATGCAAAGGTCATTATATGTTTGTATTTTGTTTTATAACTCATGTATAATAAATTAAAAAAAATATTATATCTTGTTATATTAATTCCCCCTAACAACTAATCATAGCTCCGCCCCTACATATTTACATGCATAAGATAGGAAAGGATGAAAAGATGAATCTACATTTACAACCGAAAAGGAACCACAACAACATTAGGAGGGCATCATCTCTCTTCAAGAGCTTGTTAAAAGAAGATTTTTGTTAAGAGCAAACAAATGAATTTAGGTAAATGGGTATAAGAGGTGGTTTTTGTACAAGTAAATAAAATAAAGCAGTGAAGAGATAAAAAAAAAAAATCTGCAAATGATATTAGGAGATGACAATGCTGTGGATGCAAATGAAATCATATGAATGGTCATAGCCAGAAGCATGGATTGGTGGCTGCCCATAGACAGACAGACCGACCTTCATGAGTGCTTCAAAAGGGCATATGATTCAAGAATTCAACCGTCCCAAATTCAAAAAAGTGGAAAGAAACATTCATTATTGGGTCCCAAATGCTGCATTTCAAAGGACAAACGAATTTTCCTTCTGTTGTATTAGATGGTATATTGTTTTTGTATTTTAAAAAATTAAATTAATATTTTTAAATTTTTTAAAGGTACTAATATCAAAAATAATTTTTATAAATAAAAAATATATTTTTTTAATTAAAAATACTTTAAAAAACAATATACAGAATACATTTACTGGCTGCAGCCATGCCTGAGCGAAAGAATATAAACCTGCCCATGTTAGTTTATATTCCACAAGCATGTGAAGATCATCATCTCTTTCTTCTTTGAACCACACGCCTCTTTTCCAACTTCCTTTGTTGTCGTCCTCTTACATTGCACGATCTCTCTACAGAACACGCTGGACCGGAGCTGTCTTTGGTAATAATATAGAGTCAAAACCTCCCCTTACCTGATCAGGAGAAAACGAACATGGAAAATTATACTCCTAACCCAAGACAACAACTACTTGAGTCTTCAAGGTCTGGTCACACTGTCTTAGAGAAAAATAATTTTTATTTAAAAATATTTAAAATAATATTACTTTTTTTAATTTTATTTTAATATCAGTAAAAATTATCCAGAATCACAAACTAATTCAAATTATGCTTCAAACCCACAGTCCATCCTTCTCGAAACAGCATACCAAGAGAAAATTGTAAGTAACATTAACAAATAAAATAATCAAGAATCTCAATTTCATTTCTTGACACTAATTAGAGATGAGTAAAAAAATTAAAAAACTGAAAAAATCAGAAAAAAAAATAATAGAAAAAACCGAACCATAAAAAAAACAATTAAAATTTTAAAAAAACCGACCGGTTCAGTTCTGAAACCGAAAAAACCGAACCCAAACAAAAAAAACCCAAAAAAAAGAACCAAATCGAGCCAAACCGGAAAAAAAAAACCAAACCGGTTTGAACCATTTTTTATTCTAAAAAACAAACCAAAACCGGTCGGTTTAAACTGATTTCAGTTCGATTTTAACTTTTTAAAAAATTCAATTTGATTACTTTTTTTTCTTAATAAAAATCAAATCGAATTAAAAATAATCATCCCTGCCACATATGACTCCTCCCAAGATATAAAATTAAAAACAGGAGGGGAAAATGCATAAAAGGAACAAAAAAGAAAAATACAAAGAAAAAGATCCAACTTTTCATTTTCTTTTCAACTTTTTCCTTAAAAATCTTTTAAGCAAAAATTCTTACGTACACGAAATTACAACAAAGCTTCTATATACGAAATCTAAAACCTCAATTTCCGACCTGTTTTTTTCCCCCTCTTCTTTCAGCTAATAAAAACTAGAAAGTTAAAGTTTTAGAATTAGAAAGTAATTAACATTCACCAAGACAATCATCAGAAAGGCACCACCTCACTGCAGACAAAATCATCAGAATTCCCTACAGAATCCTCAGGCCATGAATCCCTTAACAACTTCAACAACATCTGTGCCTTCCTCTTAGCTCTATCAGTACAATCACTCTGTACTAGCAACAGCAGCTGCGTCAGTATTCCTGCGCAAACTGCCTCCTTTTGACTCTGCTCCGACGCTGAACACAGCGCCAGCAACGCTCCCGCCGCGTACTCCGTCGCTCTATCCGATATCTTCAGAATAGTCTTAACTAACAACGGAACAGTCAGCGCGTGCGCTACGAATGCCGCGCAACCAACCTGTATTCTGCAAAGCAATTCTATTGTAGCAAGGGCTCTTTCTGCATCACATTTATCAAGATCTGCCAGCCTGTCGATTAATGTCTCCGCCGCTCCGGCGGACACCGCTTTATGTCTAGTTTGTTTAACTAGACATAAAGCGAAGAGCCCTTTTATCCCAATTTTAAGCGCTCGAGGAGACGATAGAGGATTTTTCAAGATATCTATTACTCCTTCAAAGATAATCTCCCTGTTACTAATTTGAAGCCGAAGATCTGACGATCTTGTTCCCGCAATAACAGTCTCGATGAGTGCAGCCGAGTTGACTCGGACTTCGATTGATGAATGAAATAGTAAATTTGCTAAACAGCCGATCCGCTCGGGGTCTGAAGCTATTGCCACACAGTCGAACTCGGTGAGTGGAAACATAACCAGGATCGCGAGTGACTCGTGGCTCAACTCTAATGATTGACTGCTTGAAAACACGAGATTGACCAGGATTTCGCGAACGTTATGCGAAGAAATGAGAGAACGGTTCTTGTCCGAATCACGAGCGAGTCCTCTGAGTCGACGGAGAGCAGAGAGGCGAGAGTGAGTTGGGTTTGACTCGGAAGCAGCTTGGCTTAATAAAGAACGAACTAAGCTCGGTTCGGCTGGCTGTTTGGGAGTTGGTATTCGTTCCACGCCAAAGGCGCGATTTGCCACGCACCAGTCTTGAATCAAACGGCGAAGAGTGTGGTTTGGGATTAAAGTGAAGTCGGTGAGTAGGGCTCGGGTAACCGGACAGGTAGTATTACCGGTAGCCACCCATGATTCGATGCTAGAACGATCATAAGTTTGGCCTGTACCAACGGTGACCGGGTCACGCATTAGTTCAAGGGAGATCGGACACCGAAAATGGTATGGAATCTGAATGGTCAAATCTAACGGCTCTAGACTTCGAGGCATTGGAAAAAACAAGGCTAGGAGTGGTGGCAACAATGGTAGTATGAGAAGTGATGGCAAATCTGAGGAACCCTGGAAATCCTGTCTCAGATTTGTTGGGCTTGTAGTGCTTGGGTGTTCTCTCTTATATGAAAGAGAAACGGGCAGCGAAGAGAGTGTGTGGGCGTGGGTCTGGTCTTATCGGACTCTTTGCCACACGTGTCATGGAATTTGCCCGGTTGGTTGTGGGGGAGGGAAATGGAAAGCGAATGGGGAAGGCGTGTTTGTTTGTTGGTCAAATGAAATTAGGGAGTCTAATGGGGACCCACCAATACAGTCTCTAAAATCTAACTCCTGTTTACATCAGAGAGGTAAATTACGTGACAGCTTGGTTATTTTAAGTATATTAAATTAAATCAAACTCTACTATACTTTATTGAGCACCATTAGGTGGGTGGTATTTTCAGTTTTGGTCCCTCTAGTTTTGTTTTTTCTCAATTTTGTCTGTATTGTCCTGCCGCGGTGGGGTAAATGGCCATGCCATGCTGTGCTTTCTGCGGTGGTATTGTTGCTGTTGCATGGTTCCCTCTTTTGACTTGTGAAACAGGAATGGCTTTTGGGAGCCTGCCCATCATGGATGTTGAGGCACCGCATCATGCAATACATCCTTTACAGGCTGGTGGTGTGTCAAATCTTCTTCGCTTTGTTGTCGAAATGAAAAGCGGGCCGGGAAAATGGATCCCTGGGTAAAACCCCAATCTCCAAAGTTCTTGTGCTTTTAGAGAGAGCTTTTGCATCGTATGAGAGTATTCTTCACAAAATTCTATCATTATGTATCCAAGTAAAGGTTTCTCTTTTCATGAGGAAAACCTTTTAAATCCCCTACTTAATTCATTTTGATGACCAAACTCTCCATAATATATCATTACCTCTAAGATTAACACTGTAAAAATCCAGTGTGTAGCATATAAACTAGTCTAGGAATCGATCGGATCAATCAAATAGCAATTAACTTCATTGTTTGCATGGGAAGAAATAACTTCATTTTTTTAAAGAAATGATCATCGGATCTTGCACCACAAAAACTTGACAAGTATCTTTCATGATTATCTTTTCTATATCTACATGAGCAAGTTTGTTGACAAAGTTAACTTCGTTAAGCGAGATGATTTGACTTCATTGAAAAAGTTTACTCATGCTTGTGACTTTGTTGCAGAGGCAACAAACGTACTGAAAGGGAGAGCATGTTAGGGTAGAGGGCAGTAGATGAAATTACCCCTAACGCGAAGAACAAGAGAGCAAAGCAGGCAGCGACATGATTAGGTTAGAATTGTCTGTTTGTGTTACAGTAGTTAGGGCGGTCAATGGTCCAATATAGAACAGAGGAATGTGCGGGTCCAGGTTGTCTCTCCGCCACTTTATCCGAGCAAGAAAAGGGAAAGGGAGTTTTGTTTCATGGATAACACTAGTAAGGTGGGTCCCTCTATTAAGTGGGACCTACCCTTCTCGTTGACAAAAAGAGAGAATCTATCTCGTGCTAGGCCTGCAAGCCAGCAATTGTTATCGACTCTTTTCATCACCACGCCACCACCTGAAAACCGCGTCATTTACGATTCGGAGGATTGCTCTCGAGGTCAAGCAAGAGCTTGCCTTCTCTTTTTAACTCCTTGATTTCCATTTTTCAAAATATATTTTCATTAGAACATAGTAATCTAATATTCTTATTTTTTTTATCCTAATCAGCTAGTTTTCTTTTCTTTTCTTTTCTTTTCCAACCCTAAATTAGTTCAGTGTACAGAGAGAGATTCCAGGCTGGTAAGGTGGCAGGATTTGTAGATGATATTCCGAGGAGAAAAAGTACGTGGTTGCACGTTTAACCGCAACGCAGGATGGTATTATCCAAAATTGTTAAGTCTTTCCCTGTTTTAATTCTTAAAGTACCAGCATTTTATATTCTGTGCGCAGAGTGCATTTTTAAATTCCCTCTTCATTGAACACTGCAATACACGCTTCTCTAGTGTAATTATTCAATCTTTTAAACTATTTACTCGCACATCTTATCTCCATATGAAGATTATCTGTTTTTTTTTTTCATCTCAGGAAAGAGACATCGTGCTAAATTCTTGGGTCAATTCATATGACTGCGATTAAAAATCATTCCATGATCTTACGATTTAGAATTTAGCACGATTTATAATCTAATTGAGAGAGTGGTGAATTAACATTAGAATTGATTTAAAAAAAAAAAACTAGAAAAGAAGAGAGTTAGGCTCCGTGATTTGTTTCGGCTTACTTTTCAAGAGATTTTTCCCGATCAGGACCACATAATCGATGAATTAACTTAAGTTGACTTAAGTAGTTTTTTTGTGTTTTATTTTTAATAAATTTGTTTTCAATTTCATTTTTCAATACCTCATTGATTAGGAATTAAGTTTTATAATCTGTTTAAATTTGTTTTCTATTAAGCTATCCTGATTTTATTATCCGGATCGGAAGTTTGAAATGTTAACATAAGTTTATTCGGGTCAATTTTTTTATCCTTTTTAATTGTTTTTTTTTTCAATTTCATCATTCAACATTGAGTTTATTAAAAATTGAGTTTCGTAACTTTTTTTTATTTGTTTTCTATAGGATTATCATAGTTTTCATGACCCGCCAGACGGATTGGCATGTTGACCCGATTCAATTCAATATGTTGTCGTCTCAGTATTTATATACAAAATATCATCTTGAATATTTATTTTTAATCAAACTATATCTTTACAGGTCGTTTATATTGCTTTTGAATCCGCTAAGTCAACCAGGTCACATTTGATCACATGGTTTTTTTTTCTACTTGGAAAAAACATTTGCAAGATTTAAGCATTTATTTAGGTTAAAAACAAATTTAATCAAATCAGCAGCATAGCACGAACTATAAAATGGCAACGGGGTTCAAAATTTAGAGAAGAAAAATAAAATGTTTCTTTCTAAATATTTTCAAAGTTAAAATCAGTATAATGTAATTTTTTCATAAATACTATGGTCCCTGTATGAATAAACTGTATTGAAATTGATTAAAATTGCATGTTTAGTATTAATACATGGAAGATAATTGGAAATGAGAAAACCAAAAGAAAGAAAAAGGAACAAAGAAAACACCTTAAACTTCTAGCATGGATTACAAGGTACTACAGAGAATCTGTCTGTGCAGAGGTTTTTCTGCAATGGGTTTGCATTGCATGACAGAACAAAACTGAAAACTGGCAGAGTGGCAGTGAACAGAAACAAAGTGAGAATCAAGAGCTGCTGGTAGAAGAGAAGGAGGCGGTGTCGTTTAGTGGTATTTTGCAAACAAAACACAGACCCAGCGTGGGGTTGCAGAGACAGTGCGCCCCACGAGCCACGCCGTCCAGTGAAGAACCAGATGTCTCCAGTCAACCAGGCAACAAGTGCCTCTCCAGCCGAGCACCACTGCACGTGCGCTATCTCCCTCTCTCGCACGTGCGCTATCTCTTTACTGTAGTTATGAATAATAATGGAGGATTTTTGTTGTTACAGGTACGGAATTCCAACTCAGTTATCACAACTATCCAATGGTTTCATGTTCGTGTGTCTGCCCACTCTCTATTTCACTTGTTTCTGGTTTCCATGCTGCCTCTCACTTTGGCCTGACAAAGTACGTACCCTGCTTGGGTATTCTAATCAGGGTATTTGAAGTTTTTCTTTTTTTTTTAGAATTTTGAGTGTTTTTTTTAGAAATATATTAAAAATATTTTTTTTTTATTTTTAAAAAATTATTTTTGATATTAAACATCAAAACAATCTTAAAATATTAAAAATATTAATTTTAAAAAAATAAAAAAAATTAAATTTTTTAGAAACGTTTTTATAACACAAACCTCTTGTTGTTAAGAATAAATTATTTCTTCTTACATATCTCTCAACAAGATAATTATAAGCTTAAAAAAAAATCAAAACATAAAAAGAAGAAGAAAAACACTTAAAATAAGGTGATAAATACTGGTGTATAAATATAATATTGTCTCAAAGTCTTCCTTCATCTTTTTTATAATAAATATTAAAAGTTAAAATATTAAAAAATTAATTATAATAACAATTAAAATTAATTTTTATCATTATCAACTTATAAATAAAAAATTAGGCTTAGCTAGAAGAAACAAAACACCGAGGGGGCCGGAATCTCGATGAAATTGAATATATTATTACGTTTTTTTTTTTTCATGTCCCAATTGTTATATCATATTTATTAATAATTGGATAATTACACTGACACTTCTAACCTTTTTGAAAGCAACTTCTAAGGTTGAACGTGACCCCCCCACCTCTACATGAACCCAGGGCAGGCTTCAGACTTGGGAGGCTCTGTTACAGGTTTCCCGCCAAATTTGGTACATCTACCGGCTACCGGCTACAATTAGCCTAATAAGTTTGTTCGAGAAAAAAAAAGAAAAAGAAAAAAAGAAGCCTAATGAGTGAGTCTCAATTTCTTAACCTCTAACTCAACCAGATTCCCGAGTTTGTCTGTGCAAATATACAAAGATATACACGATAAGTTTCACTGTATATTAGTATAATTATAGACGAATTTATTATCTTGATGCTGTCTTTACGTGTTCTGATCCAGATTCTTGTGTTTGTAATTTCAGGAATTCTGCCCCCGTTTATCACTTGTTCTTTTTAAAACGGGTGGCGCACATCATTGGTAAAGAAGAAATTATGTTTTTGATGGTAGAGAATAATATAAATAATAATATGAAATTTTGTCTAACAATTTAAGTTATTGGGTTGAAATGATTATTTGATATGGTATCAGAGCCTTGATGACCAAGCGATCACGAGTTCAAATCTCACCATCTCCATTTATTTAATAAAAATTAAACACAAGTTAATATGGGTCTGTGCAAGTTTCAAGTCCAAAGAGTTTTCACTTAAGAGAGTGTGTTAGGGAATAATATAAATTATATCCTGAAACCTCACCTAATAGCTTAAGCTAATGGATTGAGATGGTTATTTGACACTTAGACACCATTTATATGCTTTTGCTTTACTATTTAACTATATAAAAAAAATTATTTGATTACTAAAATAACTTATATGTTTTGCATTAAACCCCATATATAATTATAATTTTATAAATAATAAAATAATATGTTTTTTATTCATTAAAATCTATTTTTATTTATTTTATATGCAAAAAGTATTACAATACGGAACATTATGATAAACAAATTTGAGATTCCCTAGCATTTGCATTAAAAGCTGAATATTGTATAATTTGCTTTGTGAAGGATTTAAATACTCCAATGGGCAATAGTTTTGATATCCAGCAAAAACAAATCTTCGGGAAAGCAATTTAAAGTACAAATCAACTTTCAGAGTATAATTACGGTTGCTTTTCAAAATATTTTTTACTTAGAAATATATCAAAATAATATATATTTTTATTTTTTAAAATTATTTTTAAAATCAGCGCATCAAAATTATCTAAAACTATTAAAACAATATTAATTTAAAAAAATAAAAAAATTTCAAATTATCTACTTTGCTATCGATCTTTCGATACAGTTGTATGTATTATTATTGCATTATTGTTGGCTTTGAGTGATCCAGTGGATGCGAACGTAATCAGAATTGTTCGTTTACTACGGTTACTAATCAATTGACTTAATTGTCACATCTAGAATCCAAATCTACAAAAATAATAAAATTAAAAAAAAAAGTAATAATAATTCTAGACGCATCCTTTTAAAACTTTAACCCCATAAATTAACAATTTCTACTAAAAGGCCATCCTTATTTGACACAGACATCCTGCGGCTCCTTTTTATAAAGACAACTTAATTAAGTGTTAATTATTCGGTTCTAATCTAAAATTTAAAAAACAATTAAAAAAAAAGGAAAAGGAAAAAGCAGGTGTTATTCTATTCTATATTTTTATTTCTAATAAATATATATTATCTCGCTGTCCATTAGAGTGTAGAGGAGGCAAACCTAGTTGGATTTGTGATTCGGCCTAAGATTTTGTTTTGGGTGTGTAATGAAATTATTGAGGTACTTTCCACGTGGGTGTCTTGTTGTTGACCACGTATCCACTCCGATTTGTGATGCTGACGAGGTTCACACCCATTGTCAACTTTTAGCAGTGTGTGGAGCTCTCCATGTGGACTTCTTGTTCTTCAAAAGCCCAAGGCATGTCACAAGAGTTTCATGGTTTTGAAAATATGACTGTGATTAATTTTTAAAATATTTTTTATTTAAAAATGTATTAAAATAATATTTTTTTATTTTTTAAAAATTATTTTTAATATTAACATATTAAAATCACATAAAAACATTAAAAATATTAATTTAAAATAAAAAATAAAAAAAATTTAATTTTTTTCAAAATATTTTTAAAACATAAAAATAAACAAGGTGTTGTATCGATACAATTCTAACCCAAGGCTCGGAGGGATTGGTTGGTTTTTTTATATAAAAAAGATAATGATGTAATAAAAAAAAACTTAGAGCAAACCTCAAATATACCTTTGTGTGACAATTTTAATTTTATATCAATGATCTTATCATTATTAGAACTATATATTCAAAGAAGAAGGTATATTTTAGATGAGAAGATGGATATATTTTTTTTTACGCTAAAATCACACTGGATTACCTAAAGTTCAGGCTTTAGCCCAGGCTTACATGGGAAAAGGAAGTTGCTCCTTCATGCAAGCTGAACCTAGTGAAGAAATCAAAGAGATAAGAGATGCTAGCTGCTGCATCGTAAGATTTATTCCCCGCAGACTTCATTTGATCATGCTCGGTAGTATGGCACAAGTAATGGATAAGATTTCTAATAATTATGCAGTTGAACTTGCATGCTTGTGATGGCAGCAGTCACCATGGCCTGATTAATTTTGCTAGCACGTCTAACTCTGTGTTTCTGCGAGGTGGCAATTAGTGGATAATGTTTTCGTGGCTTCGAGTTGAATTTACGTGGCTAGTTTGTGATCTAAGCAGCCAAACAGAGTAAGCTGGTCTCCCTGGAGTTTTCTTTTTTCGGAAATAAAAAAGTTACAGATAGCTTTCAAATTTGGTTTGACTTTACGTAGCTCAGCTTTCCAAATCCAGGGTTTTATTTTATTTGAAAGCCGGATTTTATATTTGGTCGACTAGCTTGTGAGTGAGACTAAATCCATCTTCTCGTTAAAAGCAAACAAACCACATGGGAATCAGAAACCATGGGAAGAAAAAAATAATCTGGCTGAGAATATAGAAATTCCCAGACTCCCCATCAAAGTCTAGCACAATCGGATCTTGTTTTGGTGCGCATATATACTTGTATACTCCATTAACCATGCTTGAAAGTGGCAGCTTGGATCTGAATACACACACACACATGGTTTTGATCTCGAAACAAAAGAAAACTGGACACGTCCATACCTCCGTGACTTGTCAAAAGCTAAGACGGCACACCAAATATGGCATATTTTCTCAATGGAATGTTCAAGAGCAGAAGTTCCGAGGCTGAAGAAACAGTAATTAACGTACCCAGGCCGTGTTTGATATGAAGGGAAACTAGGTTAAGAAGTTATCCTAGCTTGTAATTTGAAAAGGAAAAATGCGTAACTTTATTTTCTGTTTATCGCATATTTTAGATAACGTCAGAGATTGAATTTCACCCACAAAGAGAATAAAGAGACTCCATTGACATTGGGACGCAGATAATTGGATGGCCTTTGCTCATGCTTGCCTCCAGCCACGATTGAGTACCGTAGGATCATTTCATTGCATTGCGCATCCACATCCACGTCGTTGCAAGAGGCTGATGCTCTTATTATTCTTGGAAAAGTTGTGATTGGTAGATGGCAATAACCAGAAAGTCTTGGGAATAATCATGACGAAGCAGAATACATGGAACATGAGCACTCTAGCAACAATAAGGGCTGGTGAGTGGTGCCGATCGATGCAAATTGATGCAGCTATCCATGTTGACCTCTGAATGCAAGGCACTGAGGCAGGTAGGAGACAATTCAATTTAGTGGAGCATTTAGGCAAAATATTCTTGTTCTGTTTATCGATCACGTATTAGATTCACGAGAAAGTATCACTGTGTATATAAAATTTAACTTTCATTCGATCAAAATACAAGATAAAGAAGATGTTCGGAATATGCCATTTATTCCCCAGCCATAAGACACACTTTACCTTGATTCCCCTATCTACCTACAAATCGTATATTCCGTTTTCTAAATATACAGATGACAGTAATAGGAGGCGGCTAATTGCTTTGATTAGGGAGCTTGATCAGAAATATTTCGAGTTAAGCTTAGTATATGTTAATTAACATGTCATTAAACCTTGGATGGCATAAACTATAGAACCCTGGTGCCTTGAGCCATGCACAAACCGCCAACAGAAATATTTGTTTATAGTTGAGTGCCCATGATCTTTAAGCACAAACACCTCTTGGGCTCCTTGACCAAGGATGCCAGATCCCCCCTCCCTTCTCTTCCTTTCTATTCTTGAAGAAGATGATAGACGCGTATTTCTTGCCACTTAGGGTTAAGGTCTAATAATCTGATCGCTATAGGCTTGTAAACTAGCCCATGCTTCTATGAAATTAGCCCAAGTACTATACGAAAGATTCCATTTTGCATTTGATGGCCACTAAAAAAGGCAGTTTTTTCAGGCCCCAACATTGCGAACACTGAATACCACGTGGCTAAGAAAATGAAAGGGAAGATGATCATGGCGGAGCCATCTAGGGGTAGAAAAGGGTAATTGCATTCTTAATTTTTTTCAAAAAAATATTTTTTATATTAAAATATTAATAATATCTTAACCGGTTTATTTTTTTTCTGTTAGTTACTAATTAACCCAAGTTGCATAATATAATTAATATATAATATATATGTCTAGTACATTTCACTAAATTTTTTTTTTTCATTAACTAACCGAGAGCCTTTCTTCTTTTGAAAATTGAGAAGAAAATAAAATAATACATAAATTAAAAACAGAACAATTAATTATTTCTTTATAATTAGTCGTTGAAAATATTAAGGCTTATGATAATTTAAGGGTTTGTTGAATTAATATGTATATGGTTAATATTATATACATATGGATATGAATTTCATATGAAAAATAATGGTAATAAGCTTATTAGTGATTGAAAATGAAGTATAGGACAACTCAAAAAATTAGAACACAATAGAAAAATTAAAAAAAAACATTTATGTTTAATCCACTAATAGAAAATAATAAGTCTCCCAGAACAACATTTAATTTGTCATGATAATCCTTTTAAATCATGGTTTTAGCTACTCTATCATATATCAGTATGGAATTGTTGTCAAAAACTTTAATAGTCTTTGAAAGATTTAGAAAACACAAGTATTGAATTTACTCTAAATTAAAAATAGATAAATTATAATTTGATTATATATATCAAGAAAAACGCTTTTAATGAGATTGATAATAAAATGAGGTTATCTATCCCTCTCACCCGCAAATTAATTTTTATATGTAATAGATGTTTACATGATACGTAATATCAATCATTTGTTAATGTGTTGTCAACTGAGAGGGGCAGATAACCTAATTTGATGGTAGCCCTTATAGTCAAATAACCCTCTTCATTATTTTCTCCAAATAGGTTACCTAGCTGGAGATAAAAGGCGGATAACCTTGAGAAGTAGGGTTACAGGGGTTGATCAGGGTGCCAAGAGGATTCGGAGCTCAACTCAAACTCTACTGCACCGCCCTATGAATCACACTTCGTTTAAAGGTACAACTGAGGTGACTCTTTCACTTTTTTAAACATTGCAGAGACTCCCAAGTTAACCTCAAAATGAAAAAAGAAAAAGAAAAAAGAAAGGGATATTCAGTCTCTTGGGAGGATATTCAGGCGTTCATCAGAACTACTCCAAACCCAATATAATATAGGCGATTTCTGAAAGAGAGCATAATATTATTCTCTAGTTGAGAGGATGGCCCTTGGGAGTTGATCTTCAAGCATGTACGTAGAGAGGGGAATGTCTGTGCTTACTGGTGTGCTAGGCATGGAGCTTGTATGAAACCAAGGGATTAAAAGTCTTGATGAAGTCCATAGAAAAAAATCAGTCTTGGAAGGTTTATTTCCTAATCACAAGTTCACTGCAATACAATCACATGAATGTCATTTTTATTTTTATTTCAAAAACACATCCCCATTGCAGAGAATAGGCAGCATCGATGGTTATAGATTTTATACTCACATTCGATCAGTGGAAACAATTCTCTGTTTCGGTATGGAAGGATAATGCACATCAGATTTGTTCAATAAAACCCTAACAGTTGAGCTAGTGTTGAGTCCAAATAAACAAATGTAGAACAACAGAATATCCTACTTTTTTAGCACATAAATCCCATTGCATACAGGTTACTATTGGTTAGAAAGGCATATCTTTCCTGTCGTCAGAGTATCCGAAGAAGACAGACAGGTACCTAATTTAAATTGACAATGATAAGAAAAGGGCCACTAGAACTGTCCCAGGCAACCACCTTCCTTGAACTGGTCTTTTTTCAAAATTCGCAAAGCTGGAATCATCTGCTACAGTTCCGAGAGCCGGGGTGATGCTAGGCTCAGGTAGGTTACATGCACCGAAGGTCATATTTGGCTGCAAATAAAAGAGATGCCAGTCAGGTTTTTTTTTTCCTTTAAAATCAATGTCAAAAAGCTGAACCTGCAATAAATGGATGTAGATTGAAGCGGACCTTGCAAGTGGCAATATTTCCGCATCCGCAAACTAGATGACCATTTGAGACATCGACAGCAGCTGGGGCTCCCCCACCATCACTCCTCTGAAATGCGCATATGAAAATTGATCATGGCTAAAAACTGGGCTTTGCTATCTTCATGTATTTTTACAGATTATGAATGATAAAGTGAAGTGCACATACCTTATAAAAATCAACTGCAATGAAGTTAGGCCACCGATTACCCGCAGCCTGATAACATGTGTTAACCATACCCATCAAAGGAGCAGAATTATGCTTGCAGGCTTGTGTTATATCTGGCCTGTCAGGAAAATGGTTTACTAAAACTAGTGACCTTGATGTCGTGTCCAGGGCAGGTGATTCTGCACGGTTTGGACATGAACCAGCAATCATTCCCCCATCCCCATCTGCAATTTCCACCTCCATAAGGGTTAATCTGTTCTCTCTAGCCATTGAATTGTTCTAGATTCAGGATAATAATAACAATAGGACTCACATTGGTTTTCTACGATATATCTCCATTCATAGGCAATTCCTTCAGAGGCCTCCTTAGCGGACTTTGAAGTGAAAACCACTAAACGCTGATTCTTCTGGATCATATCATCAACTGTTGGCCACTTGCCACCATTTTTTGGCATCCGAGATACAGGATACCAGTATTTCCTCAGGCCAGCAGCATCAAACACTTTAGTCAAGCCTCTTGGTGATGTGACGTAGTCCTCGATGAAAATGGTGATAATTTCTAATGGGTTGGCTTCAAGAAATGCTTGAATCTCTTTCAGAACATTAATGGCTGGTTGCTGGATTTGGAGGTAAAACAAGTAACTATAAATGGTCAGGCACTATATCCAAAATCCAATGAAAAGCTTGATCTCATTTTTTTCAAAATCTGAATATAGATTTAGCTGTTGTAATAATGTTGCTACAAGAAACCAGAAAACTAAAGATTGTTCATTAAAGCTTAAGTAGTTTTGTGTACTAGACATCTATGTGAGATGAATGGAATGTCTTTTATGTGGTGCCCGAGAATCTTGTGGAAACTTACGAAAGCTGTAAAGTTGTAGCAGTTTCCTCCGAAGGAATGACACAACCAAATGTCATTCTGGAAGTCATACATATCAAGCATGAATCCTCTAATGCCATTCTGCAAGAGAAAACCACTTTTTAAGTATACTTTAGTTTTTTTTTTATTTAAAAAAAGAAAACCATAATCAACAACAGCATAATAGATCAGTTCCTCAGAGAAAAAGAAAGAAAGAAAGAAAGAAAATCAAAATCAGCATCAGTTAAGTAATTGTCTGACAAACTAAAACACCTCTTTATTATAATAATTCCTCTGTGGCTTCGAATATCCAATTATTTGAATTAATGGCCACAGCAATTTGAAATTACATAATTATTTGATAATCAAAAATCAATGTGAGCCACAGTTCTCTTCTTGTATAATTCATTTACTTTTGAGTATCTGTTGTCCTGTCTACTAAAGGAATTAGGAACATATTATGAAGAGTTCTTGTTTTATTTACTCTTCTGTTTCGTAACACACATATCTGCAAGAAAATAGCTATGAGCAACTGCTGCATTCAGAGCACATTGACCAAATGCAAAGCACCATCACCATTATTATTTCACCGCCCTAAGCTAAGTTCTTAGTAGAGGGTCATGACCAAACTGAGATCCCTCTGCTTTTTATTAGCATAGACTAAACCTGTTCCAGCGGACTTTGAAGTCAAGACCAATAGTTTACCTCACCATTAACTTACGAATCACGTGAACAAAGAAGTACACGTATATTTTAAAAATGTCCATTGAAGGGGCCATTTCAATGCGACATCATGGAGGCTTCCTCAGGATTCCATGACATCCTGCACAAATTCCCTTTGTTTCTTATACAAAAATGAGATCAGACATGATGATAGGAGTCAATAGACACCTAATTCATCCCGGGACAAAATGCAGTAGGTTAAAAATAATGAATAAAATATGAATATTGTTAAACTCTATCTCAAATCCAATCCAAATATAAAATGAGATATACATTTATATATATTTTTAGTTTTTGTTGAATAATAAATAATAGTTGGATAATGAATATCCAAATAGATACCCGAAATTTAATAGATAAAATATAAATATTTAAATTTCTCATAAGTTAAAGTTGTTGAACATTAATGAAGTATTTTTATTATTGTCATTCTGATTATACCCAGATAAAATAGTTTATATTAGATAGGTGATTCGTGTTATGCCACAGGCCTATTATTTTTTTTATCGTAGAAAAGATATTAAGAAGATGTAAATTTATGTTTTAAAAAAAATCTAAGATTTTGATCATTAACTCAAGATAAAAAAAGATTAAAAAAGTAGTAAAAAAAATTCTAAGTTAAACCAGATAAACATGTTGAATCCATGACCCGAGATATGATATCAAGATAACTTTATAGAAACAAAAGGTCAAAAACAAAGAATACCAATTTTCAAAAAAAAAAAAAAAAACAAAACAAATTTCTTCAGGCATTGCCTCAAATCAAATGTCAGAGGATTAAAAAGTAAAATTCTTTTCAAAGGCGAAATTTAACAAAAACTGGAAAAAAAAAAACTCAAGGCAAGCTTGTTATTTTAAAAAGAAAGATAAATCATATAGAAAGAGTGTAAAAAATAATGTTAGAGGATGAAATATGAAAAAAAAAGCTTAAAAAGAAAAAAAACAAGCAAGCTTGAGCGAACCTTATAAATCCGGGTTAAACTCTCAAATTCACAATTTGTTAAATTCTTAATCCGAGCTCAACACCTAAAAAATTAATTGTTGGAGGATAAAATCAATCAATTTAATTCAATTTAAAAATAAATTCCTTCAAAAAGCTAAATTCAATAATGAAAAAAAAAAGACAACCCTTGTTATTTTCAAAATGATTAAAAAATACCATAGAAAGTTAATTAAAAAATAACAAAATGCCGAGGGATGGAAAAAAAAACCAAAGAAACTTGTGTCAATTTTGTAAATCGGAGTTAATCTTTTAAACTCACAAACCATTAAATTTAGACTCGAACTCAACTAAGAAGCTAAACATTCAGCTAATTAAATGTTGGAAGATAAAATAATAATAAAAAAACATTAATCTAAAAACATCTTGCAATGTCAAAAAATTACAACAATAAAAAAAAGAATTAGATTTGACAGAAAAAAAAACTGTCTAAAAAAAATAATAATTAAAAAAATAGGATCAAAATCTGATAGATGAATCAATTGTGGATGAAATTGAAAACAATTCTTAATTTAATAAACCATTCTAAATTTTTTAAAAAAATTGTAACAAAGAGAATAGGGATGAAATTGAAAAAAAAAACCCCTTAATTTCATAAAGTATTCTAAATTTTAAAAATTGTAATAAAGAGAATAGGAATGGAATCTCAAGAAGAACAAACTTTAGGGGCTAATTTGATTTTTTTAATTCTAGCACGAAAATCAAGTAGGAGAGAGCAAATTGATTTATTTTTGTCTCCTGCAAGCAATTAAGTAAAGACATTGTAAAAAGAAAACATAGAATTACTATCTAGCCCTTTCTTTTTGAGTAATGACCAATGTATCTCCTAAAAATACCATCATACCCCTAGATAAAAAAAAAAATTCAATCTTTCACTGAGGACTCGCACATTATAAAACACACATGATGCTTGATATTGTGTCTTTTGCTCCTTGGTTTTAGTTAGAGTCCGTTTGGCTAAGCGTTTGCGGCAGCGTTTTTATTTAACAGTACCAACATATTGTTTGGTTACAAAATGAGCCGCAGCTTTCATGCATGGACCCCACCTTTATTTGCGTTCAAAACTCAATTTTACTGAAGCAGAAATTATATGCTTTTCGTTTCCTGTTCATGCAATTGTGTTTATAAACACAGTATAAAGTTGTTCCCATCTTCCTTCCTTGACCAGTGCTTCGGGTATGGATGGATTTTGTCCAGATGAGAAAACCATGAGAACTGTTCTTACCTGGGCGTGGCGCTGCTGGAGGCGTCAAGGGAGACAGATGGGCTGGCCTGCTGAAACCATTTTTCTTCTGTTCAACCACGAGGGCTGTTCTTAACAGTTTTCCTTTTGTTCTTCCCCTAGCCTTCGTAATTGTTGCTACACTTGAAGATCATGATGACGGTGATGGAGGGCTGGCCTACTGAAACCACTTTCCTCTCTTCTGTTTTCCCTTTGCTCTTCCCTTAGTCTTTTAGGTGCTCTCCTTGTTTGCGTGGAGAGTGAATTAATTCACTCTCTACAAAACTTCACTCTCCACTGTTGTGAACAGTGGAGAGTGAAAAAAAAAGAGTAAAAATATTTAATATTTAATTGTATTTTATTAAAAAAAATTAGTGTTTAATATTATTTAATAATATAACATAAATTAGAAGGAGATCACATAAAGACGTGATATTTGCAGAATTTGATCGTAATTTTAATTTTATTTCTGATGATATTTTACCTGATTTTGTTGCACGCTCAAAAAATCATGGAAACTGTAGTTCTTGTTCGATGAATTTTGTACGTGATGGAATTATAAATAGTTTAATGAAACAATAAAAAATATTTTATATAAAGTATTATTTATTTCATGACATAATAGCAGTAGTTAAATCGACAGTATTTAAATTAAAAACCATCAATATTAATATATATTTTTTAAAATTATTTTATAACCTCAATTTCAAAAACATTCTTAATCAAACACATTAAACTACTTTTTCTTCAACCTCAATTTTAACCACAGTTTTAACCAAACACCTATTTTTTCAAACCAACCTCAACTAAAAGTACTTTTTATAAAACAACTTTTTTCAAACCACAACCATAACAGCTACCGCAATACCAAACACACTCTTAAGCTAACTCCAATGTTTAAACCATAAATAAATAGATAGGGGGTCAATGTGGCCCCTCCTCAGAGCCTCTGACTTGTAGCGGAATAAGTAATTAAATATATAAATAGTAAGAGATGGCAAACCATGGAGATAAAACGGCGAAGCCTAATCATAAGAGGAAGACTACTCGCGCTTCACGCCTTATGCTTTGATGCTCCAAGGACATTTTGGACTTTCGACCAATATATCAAAGCTTCACAGCTTTTAGTGAAAAAGCAATCCAAAGTGTTGCCGTTTTCTTTCTTTTACATCAAAGCTTTACTTTAAAGCAACTGGACCCAACATTCGTACGGCAAGCAACAATATCACCCAGGATCCGTGTTTCATGTAAAGACTTGGTTTTTTTTCTTTCAAGATTTTCTCAGTAACCAAACAGATATCAGGGAAAGAAAACAACATACATTAAGCTGACCAGTAACCGTGTCTTGCTGATTCGTGGGAGCTAGAATAATGGACCCTGTTGCAGACCTATCTCCCAGCCTGGCAAACGAGTTGTGAGTTGTTAGCCACGTATACTGATTAAACGGCAATCCCTTCTCCTAATGGAACCAAACACAAGAACATAAGCCAATGCACACACGCGTTTAACTGCCCATGTTTACGACGCACACACGTAAGTTCAGAATTGATATGAGAATCAATGAATATGTACTGACCTTTGAAGTAGGAATCAAGGGTTGGATTCTGGTGCAACGTGGTCTTACATTTCCATTTGCTACACAAGTCTCACAGTGGAGACCTGAGTTGCAGTTGCTGTCTACCACACACGTTTGCCCCTCCTGGTCATAATTAGAGGAGAGAAAACATGACTTGGAAAATAAAGATTAACGAAGAAGATCGAGAAAAGAGTGTTGATGAAAGCCCACCTTGAGAGCAGTGGAGAAACCGAGGAGAAAAGCTGAGGTGAAAAGAGAGGCAATGAGGATGGATCTCTGTGATTGAAAGTAGAGAGTTAGTTTCAATGAAAGCAGAAGAATATGACAAGGAAAAGAGAGCAGAACAACAGGGCTGCTAACTGCTTGCCTGCAATTGCATTATTGGTGGTTTGGGTGTGTATTGTCTACTGCTGGTTTGAAGACAAAACATTAATAAAACAATGGAAGTTGGAGAGAAGCGTTTGGTGAGCAATTATGATGTTTGAGGAGGGAGGAATGCATTGAGGGGGCTGAGGGCTGCAAAACATTAAGGACTAATAAATGCCTAGAGATTTTTTTTTATGATTTCTTTCTAGTTTTTAAATAAAAATGTGAAGAAAAATCAAGTGGGTGGTCAAATTAAATATTGAATATAAATGATTTAAAAATATAAAAAAAATTGATTTTTTTTAAAATATAAAAACCAAAGGACTCTTTGAGGTATCTGTTGAGAAAAAAGTGTGCGTCCGAAATGTTGTCATTTTCATTTTGGTAAAGCAATCAACAGCCTGAGGCCTTATTAACTATTCTGAATTATCAGACAAATTAACCATTATAATAAGAAGAAGAAGAAAAAATCTAGTCTTAGTCATCTTACGGATGCAGCTTTTGGTCACTTTAATACGCTTTCTGTTTTTGTTTTTTTTAAATTTTACACTGTTTAGAATATAATAATAATTATGTTTTAAAGTATTTTTTAAAAAATATATATTAAAATAATATTTTTTTTATTTTAAAAAAATTATTTTTAATATAGCACATTAAAATATTTAAAAATATAAATATAAATAAAATATTAATTTAAAAATAAAAAATATAAATTTTTTAAAAGTATTTTTAAAAAAAAAAAAAAACAGTCCGTTAGATGAGTTTGAAGAAATTTGAATATTGAAGGTGGGAGCAACAAAGGCAAAAGCGAGTGCCTAATGGTCCTCTACTTGAGGACGAGTGTCTCATGACTGTACAGGTGGATGCAGTACTTCCCCTTACTAGAAGCCAAGCATTCATGGCAAGTATTGTTGCTAATGATGCTCGTGGTTCGAGCCTTGACAGATGGGAAGGACTGAGGAGGGGGACCGTAAAGGGCATGCACGGTGTTTTTCTTTTCTTTTTTCAAACTTGCAATGATTGATATTTTTTTTTTTGAAAATATCATAATGAGAAATAGCACAATTATTATCGAAAAACATGATTTTATTAATAAATATTAATAGTAATAACGGTTGTAAATAACTGTTATTTTTATTAGTATTTTATTAAATAATTTTTATTACCATTAGCGGTTGTTTAGAACCACTAAACAACAGCTAATAAGAATAGCGATTATGTCTCACTTAATTTTCATAGAAAATTAAATTTAAACCATCATAACTAAAAGACAAACAAGTTCATAAATTATTAAATCTTAGACTCATAATTCAAAGTGTGATATTTTAACATTATTTTTATTTGTTACTTATAATCCCAAATTAATGCGTGTGTTTTTTAAATATTGTTTTTGTTTTCGTATTTTTTAAATTGTAAATGGATAATTTGAAATTTTAAAATACTTGTTCATATATTTATCATTTTTTGACAGTATTAAATCATGCTTATACAAATCAAGTATGAAAATGAATGATATGTAAGACAACTTTAAAAGCAACATGACAATTAACAAAAACAATATTACAAAACTAATAATAATAAAAATAATTTTTAACTAGAAAAATAACACAACATAATTATACACCCGAGCCTATCTATGTTTTATGCGATGAGAAGTGGATGGACTAGCTTCATCAATAATACAACTTTCACCTATCTATGTGGTCTCATCCTCCGAAACAATATTATTTAGGCTTAATGTCTCTTCTAACAAGTCAAGTGTAGTACGACATGTATCAAGCCAAGAAGATGCATAATAACAAGTAAAACCATCATCATCATCATCACAAAGATCAGCCGCAACACGTCAACCATCATGTAGCAACTGTCTAACCTCTAAGTGATATATATATTCCAATATCATTATAATTCAACTCAAATCTTCCACATATAACATTTTTGATATCTTCATGACATGCTTCTAGTACCATTCAAAAACACAATACTTCTGCCAGTATAAGTGATATTATTATTCGTATCAGGAACAACAGTACGATCATAATGACACAACATAAAAAAGTTTGAAGACATATTCTGTAAAATAAAAATACTCATTATAGCTTATCAATTGAATTAAATTTACAACTAAAAATTAAATTACAACAATTGAATATCAATTAAAAAGGAAATGATCTCAATTCAATAGAATCTACAATTACGATAATTTATACAAAAATTCAACACAAACTGAAGTTGCAACGATTTCGACTGAAACTTTATTAATAAAATCAATTGATTAAAAGCCTATCAAATTACATCAATTAAAATAAAATTTATATCAATTCAAACAATATAACTAAATATGACAACTAACCCAATAATTAATTTAAACCCTAATTTTTATATTTCAAGTCTAATTGATTCCATAAATAACATTAATTGTATTAACAACACATAATTGCAACATTCAAAACCTAAAATAATCTAATTATCAAGCACAACACAAATAGCAAATTAAATCAAAACATAAAATTTATTAACTCAATAATTAAACTCATCAAACTAACAGACAATGCAAATATTTTACCTTGCTTTTATGATGTGTAGGTGGTTGGTGATGGTGGTGACGGCGGTTTGGATGGAAAAACAAGCTTGGTAGGTGGTTCGCAACAAAAAACAATAGAAATACTCGTGGAGACAAGGAGAAGATGATTTTGGTGTTTTGATGGAGGATTGGACAGTGTTTTAGGCGATTTGAATGCTTTTTTCTCTTAGGATTTTTTCATGTTTTAGGGTTTTTTTTCTTTTAGGAGTGGTAGTGATGGAGAAAAAGAGTTATGCTTATATATACATCGTACCCGCGATTCAGAATCATAGTTTTCTTATGAAACTGCTATTCTAAATCGTGGTTGTTAAAGAACTGCTATTGTGAATAACGATTCTTTAACAACTATGATTTAGAAGATTGATTTTTATATAAACTGGTATTCTAAATAATAGTTTTTTAAAAATCACGATTCAGAATAGTGATTATGTAGAATCCATGCCATTTGCCTAAAACTTTTTAAAATATGTCATTTTTCTTCATAACTTTTTTGAAATTGTGTTAGTTTTCAAAACAAAATTGGCATGCACCTAGAGCTAACCATTAATTACCACTGACTCATTTGACTTTACTAACCAACTGAGAAACAATGACAAACTATGAAAACAAAATGATGGGCTACATAACTTTACCTATTTTGTCATCCTAAAACCAATAAAAAAGTAGGCCATACAGGCCCATGTAGCATCTGAGCAAACAAATAGGAAGGAAACCGTGATACTAAAAAACAATTGCAATCAATAACTTCCCATCATATTGCCCATATAAATGTGTCATCAACACTGATAAGTGGTCTATATAAGCTCCAAATGGCCAAAAAGACTCTCCAAAAATGCATTGTACTATCATAAGATTTTCTTTATGCATCTAGTCAACAACCATTGTAGGATTTGAATTTTTTATTGCCAACAATAACCTTGGGAATTTTTTAAAAGACTCCTCATATGAACCAAATAAATGCTCAAGCACCTTCTGTTTTGCAACCCATGCTTGTCATATTATATTTTATACTTGTAATGCAATTTTATCTCATTTTGTATGTTTGCAATCATCATTGAAAGACTATCCATCACAATGGTTGATATAACATTAGCAATAAAATTTGCTTTGAGTTGATGATGATTTTCTTGGATAAAGGTCAAGGTATATATGTATGGCCCTTTAAATTTTCCTATCTTAAGTGAATCTAACCTTTTATGATATCCTCTATGTAAATACTCTTACATTCAGGTACTTACACATATTATAATTGAACAAATGTCAAATTTGACCGTTGGACTTGATATTCAACCGAATGTGCAATGTGTCAATATTTAGCTGAATTAACCAATTTATTTTTATTGCTAAATGTTTGTCTAACCTCTAAATTAGAGCCTCCTGGCAAACTTCTATGACTAAATGCCTAATTATGAGAAATAATAAGAGTTGACCTAAAAGCATCTCTAAATTCAGGAATAGAAGGTATTACCTCATCATCAACATCATTATCAATATTTACTATCATATCCGGGTATAATGTCTTATCATTTTCATTGTCATAAGGCTCATAATAGTCAAATCTTTGTTGATTAGTGAATGAATTATCAAATATAGTATCATTAATCCCCTGTAGCAAATTAATAGACAATAAACTATTTTTTTTCTCTACTAACTGACTTTGAAGAACCAGTAGATTGTGAGGCCCTTATGCATATTTGACTAGAAGTTGAGACACACAAAAATTTTGGCTGACTGCTCACATACAATATCATTATATTCAATCCACTTTAGATGAATGAATCAATGAAACTGCCATCACATATAATCAATATAGGGTAATACTAATGTTCACTAATTTAACACCTCTAAGTTATTTCAACATCATTATCATTATAATTCCACTCAAGTCCATGAGAAATAGTTTCTTTCATTTCCACATATGACATGCTTAAATTATCATTTAATAACAAACTGCTCTTGTTATTGTATGTGATACTACTGCTCACATTTGAATTAATAGTACCACTATAATGACATAATATAAATATGTTATAAGACATTCTATGTAAAAAAAAAAAACAAATCGAATTTCGGTCAATTGGATATAATTTTAACTAAATTGCATTACTCCAACTCTAATTGCTAAAATTCATAGCAAATTCAAAAACAAATTCACAAAATTTAATGTAGTGCATAATTGATCAAAATTAAACATAATTGATGATATCAAATCTAGTTGATATTTTTATGCTTAATTGTATTAAATGAAATTCAAATTCATAGAAAATCAAAAGAGTTTAAAGAAAATACCAAATTTAGCAACTTATCCACAATTCAATGCAACTAATAATTTATTGAAATAATTAATTCATAATTAATTTTATTTATTTTCATATTCAACCATATCAAATCAACATAATTGATGGTATTCATAACTAATTTATCACTAATTCAAAAAACCCTAAACAATAATTTCATTTCAACTAAATCAAATACAAATTCAAAGTAATATAGTATGTTTATCTTGCTTATAAGACTAGAAAAAAGGCTGGGGCGATGAGGACAAAGGTGGCAATAATGACAGTGGATTTTGAAGAGAAAAATATCCTAAGATGCTTAAAGAATAAGATGAATTATATTTTATTTTTGTGTTTTAAGAGAAAAAACAAGTGATTGTTGAGTTTTTTTAAAGAGATGAAGGTTATGGAAGTTGATTTTTCGAGAAAGGAACAAGGATTTATTTGTATTTTTTAATTTGGGAAGGAATTTAAATTTTACAAAGACATGTTTAAGTTATCGTGTTTTTAAAACGCAATAATTATTTTATCATGCTTGAAAATAACAATATTTAGTATATTTCATTTTAAAAGTATGATAAAATAGAAAGTGTGTTATTTCATTAAAAAATTTCGGATAGTGTTATTTTGAGATAATTGTGATAATGTTTCTTTTAAAGAAAACCCGCAATTAGATAGATAGATAGATAGATAGATAGAGTGCAGCAACAACTATGCTCGCGTCACCCTATCAAAAGTGGAACTCGCCAAAATTCTAAGCGTGGATTGCAAGGCTGAAAAGTTGAAATAGCACCAATAATCCTACTCGTTTCACACCAAAGCTTTCCAAACTGAATTAAAATGTCACTTTATCTACTCAAAAGCTTTTAAAAAGATCCTCAACATTCCCCAGCAGACAAAACAAACACCAGTTGTAGCATGTAGCATCATTATCAATGGAGCATCACATGCTTGGTGTATTATATATGTATGTGCCTATGTGGGCTTGCAATTAGTAATGGCAATTGTTTATATATCATTATTGAGCTGCCCCTTTTGTCCATATTGGAAGATTTATATATATAACTCCAAAAGGACCCTTGCTTCTGGGCTGTTGCTGCTTCCTTCGTGCTCATTTCGTGAGAAGAAATCGTGGGTCTATCTTAGGAGACCCGGTGCTTATTCATACAAAATTCAAGAATTTCCATATTTTGGACGCAATATTGTTTGGTTGAAGATTTTCATACCCTTAAGACGAATATGCCAATTTCAAAATATGATTCAAAAAGCTTGGGTGGATTTTCCTTCTTGTTTTATTCTGAGAAAAATAACTCCACAGAGCATGGAATAATATACAGTGTAGTCTAAAGCAATAGAACACAGTATAATGTCACTTTTAAGTTCATCCTATTTTATTTCCATGAAAAAGAACTATCATTACATCTTTGCCTGTAGAAATGGGCAAACAACCCATGGCGATGGGGTTCAGATATGAAAGGGGCCCATGCCAAAATAATAAACTGAAAATGGCTATGTTGCCAAGAGAAAATCTAAGGAAAACAACAGCTACCATCAAATTCACTTTGTACCTTTTCCAATTGAACTAGATTTCTCGTGGTCCAAGCAGTCACATTGACGACTAGCACAACAAATGCAGCTCAATTTATACCCAACTTCCAAAACCTGCCATTTCATAGCTCGCCCGCTCACTGGACCGTAGTGAAACCACTTAACACGCACGACCCTGAACAATGTGACCGTGGAGGCATGATGGACTCGCTTCTTGATTATGCGCATTAAGATTATAAATTAGCCTTTTCCATTTCCCATATAGCAAAAAGCCACATCACTAAACTGTATTTAGCGAGTCACGCTCTAGACCTCAGTCAGTCTTCTTCCCTCTGTGAATGAACAGTGTAGTCTCTTAAAATGCACCAAACATACCCAGCTTCTGTTTTTAAGGCCTCCCTTCTCTTTTCTCTCTCTTTCTAGCTTCAAAGTTTCCTTCTTGGTCTTGGCAATGGTGGTGTATAGATATGCCTTGTTGTTGTTGCTGGGTTTACTTGCATTTATTGCAATGCTTCTGCATTTAACAATGGCAGGTCAGTACCATTTAATTAGCATTTCTTTTCTGTTTCAGAAAGATGTAAGCTTTTGATATTTGTGTTTTTGTTTGGATTGAGAAAGGAAGTTACTTGCATTTTATTGATTGTTTTATTCTTTACTGCGAGCGATTATTTTGTGAAAAGGGAGGACCTTTGGAAGAGGGTTTTGGTTTCTAGCTTGAATTCTTTGAGGTGTTATTGTTTTTCTTAGTGAATAATTGTTTTGCTGAGACATTATTGAGCATTTCCAATGTGTTTGATTCCTGAGACTCGTGGGATTCCATGAGCAGTTTTGTTTTTATGGTTATGTGTAACTGGGTTAGTGCCAATATTCATATTATAGCTATACTGTCACATTGCTGGAAAATTTAGAGATTGTCTACATTGAAGATATTGTTGTGTTATTTCGAACTCCCAAGTAAACAATCAAAAGTCTATTTTTTTGGTGATGCTTTCTTCTCTTCTTTTTTTGTTGAAAAATGATTATTTTGATTCACAACAACACCTGCTACTTCTGCAGATTGCCCCTTAGATCTGAGTGGATCAAATTTTACCTTAGCAGCATCTATGTGCTCCAGTAAAGATGGAAGAGGAAAGTGCTGCCGCTATATTAATACGTTTATTGCAGTTTCCATTGCTCGTTATGCAAATGCAACTAGCAATCTAGGGGTTGCCTCGAATCTATCTGATATATGTCTTAATTCCATTTCTCAAACTATGCAACTGTATGGAGTTCCAAGTGATGCAACAGTTTTTTGTGGGTTTGGGACAAAAATTCCAGTGACTTATGAGTGTGAGGGTCGATCAACTGTCACTCAGATGTTGGGGTCTCCAAAATTCGTGGACGTTGCACAAAATTGCAGACTTCCCCTTTTGTTAGAAAGTGACTGCAAGAGGTGTTTAAATGCTGGCATTATATACCTTCATCATCTGGTGGGAACAGATAATAATCTGACATTGAGTACCTGCCGCGATGCAACTTTTATTGCACTTGCAAGCCAATTTGATGATGCTTCAGCAGTTGAAATTGCAAGCTGTTTCTTCGGAGTTCAAGGGCTCAACATCCCTTTAGGTATGAGTAGTTTTCTGCTTCATGTGTTTACTGATTTCTTGCTTGTGTCGAGTATGTACCCCTGTGCTAGTTTTGCATTCTTTTGTTTATTTACAGTGTGAAATTTGAATCAATGTTGCATTTTATGAAATTAAGATAATGGTTCAGATAATCAAAGTATAAGAAGTTCAAATATTGACTTAGGGAAGAAACTCCGCTTAAAGGGTAAATGGACTATGTTAAATGCAGTTCTTTTAAGAAGAATGAGAATACACACAGATTATCCTGGAAAAGGGCAAAGTAATTTTCCCAATATATTGCGTCAGTCAGACGCAAGTTATTTGTCATGCTATAACCTTCTAGATACAGGATATTATATATTTACTATGAGTTAATTTTCGTTTCTTGGCCAGGAAGCTGTTATCTGAACCGTCTCACATCATGGGAAGTGATTTCATCTGTAGTTCTTGTTCTATGTTCTGTTATCCAACCACTTAACTCAGTTATTTTTTTTGGTGTTTCAGAGCCACCTCCATCTGCAGTCATCCCTGAAGCCCCTCCAAATCCATTGACAGCTGCTGGCCCGAACCAAGCTATGCTGGGACTTCCCCTAAAAGCAAACCACCACCCATACCATCTGACATTAGTTCCACTTATTGGCATTGCAGTCACAGCAGCTGCCATTGTGATGCTGATAGTCTTGATATTTCTTATTCGTAGGAAAAACAGAGAAATAGAGGAATCTGAGAATATAAATAAGACCTTTTCAAGAGCCTTCCCACCTCCTAGGCCTACAAGGAAATTTCAAGGTGTGATTCTGGGCTTTCTTGGTTATGTGCTATCTTCATATTGGTGTTCGTTAAAATTGCAATTTTCATTCATTAATTCATAACTTCGGGTTGTTTGGGGTGGGGGTGGCTGTCATCTGCAGGGCCTGCATCAATGCTACGAAAATTCAACTACAAGGAGACAATGAAGGCAACAGATAACTTCAATACAATCATTGGACAGGGAGGATTTGGAACTGTATATAAAGCTGAATTTAGTGATGGGTTAGTGGCAGCAGTGAAGCGGATGAACAAGGTTTCAGAGCAGGTAGAACAGGAGTTCTGCAGAGAGATAGAATTACTCGCTAGACTGCACCACCGCCATCTTGTTGCTCTAAGAGGCTTTTGCATAAAAAAGAATGAGAGGTAGTTTACCACTACGTTCAAGTATTTTATGATTGGCTCCGTCTTATCTTGCAAGCAAAACTAAGACTTGATGAGTGTTTCCTTGTGGTCCATGTAAATGTTTGTATGCCATGGCTTAATGCAAGCAGTCTTGTGGTGTTCTTTTTAAATGTTACTAAATGTTTTGTATCAATTAACGAGTAGGAAATTGAGGTCATTTCAATGTGATGTGTGTATGTGCTCAATGTGTGCCATGACATTACTTTTGCATGGGTTTAATATAATGAACACGAGGGCAGATTTGAACATTCACAAGCTCTGCTTAAACTTTTTCTAATCATCTGGTTTTGTGTGGGATTATCGTTTCTCTAACTGCAAAATCAAATACTCTTTGGTTATTTGTGGCAGGTTCCTCGTGTATGAGCATATGGCAAATGGAAGCCTAAAGGATCATCTTCATTGTACGTCTCTTCATTTTCATTATACTATTGCTAGTCCATTTGATGTGGTGCATTACTCTTCCTTTCTAGTTTATGTTCCATTGGAATAAATTTTTGTGGTGCTGTTCACAAGAGAAATATCTCTCTGGTGTGTGCACACGCACTTGCAATCCATGCCTTCATTTAACAAAGAAAATTTTTTCTCCAGAAGATTCACAGATTCAAATTCTATTGGTTATAGAAATTAGTGGTTTCTTATATTGGTGGAACTCATTTGGCGGCCTTGTATTCTGAATAGATTTGACATCCTGTTTGCAGCCCCTGGAAGTCCTCTGAGTTGGCGGGTCAGAATCCAGATTGCAATTGACGTGGCTAATGCTCTGGTAATGAACAGAAACAGTGGCTTACCATTGGTTTGGTTTCAGACCTTTGGCTCATTTACATGAATTATTTTCCCCTCCTCATTTCTTATTCTTACTTGCAGGAGTACCTCCACTTTTATTGTGATCCACCTCTGTGCCACAGGGACATAAAATCAAGCAACATTTTATTGGATGAAAATTTTGTTGCTAAGGTAGTGTATTGATTTACTGCCTTGTTGCTTTAGTAAGTTTATTTCTTTCATGGCCCATATTGTATTTCTCAATTATACACTCAGAATGATAGTACTTCTAATAAAACCCAGATTTTCAAAAATTTTGAAGACTACAAAAAATTTAAAAATTTGAAGGACTGGGTTTTTCTTGCAAGAGTATGTCCTGCAAAATCATACCTATCAGCGATTTATCTTTTACAGTGTCTCCTTCACACCATTTTTTTTTTCCAGGTTGCAGATTTTGGCCTTGCCCATGCTTCAAAAGATGGTTCTATATGCTTTGAACCAGTAGATACCGATATCCGTGGAACTCCAGGTCCGGGAATACAATATTTGTGTTCTATTGTAAATATTTGCTAGTTCACTGTACTAAGAGGCCTGAGTACACAATGATTTTCAGGTTACATGGATCCTGAGTATGTGGTCACCCAAGAGCTCACCGAGAAAAGTGATATATATAGCTATGGTGTGGTACTGTTGGAGATAGTGACTGCAAGACGAGCAATACAGGAGAGCAAGAATTTGGTGGAGTGGTCTCAAATATTCATGGCATCAGATTCAAGACTACCGGAGTTAGTGGATCCACGCATCAGGGATTCCTTTGACCTGGACCAGCTACAAACTATTGTGACTATCGTGAGATGGTGCACACAGAAGGAAGGCCGAGCAAGGCCTTCAATCAAGCAAGTCCTTAGGCTTTTGTATGAGAGTTCGGACCCAATGCATAGTGAATTTGTGCGAGCTGTGGAAGATGAAGAGTGTGAAGGAAGTGAAGGAGGAAGAACAAGTAGGGAAAAATCAAACAAGAGTGATGCTATTTTTCAGAGTGGGGATGGAAGATATCTTGCTTCCTCTTCAAGCACATCGAGGTCGTATTGTAGTAGAAGCTTTTTACTTGAAACTGGCTCTCCACAATCTCCCTCCAGTATGCTCTCTGTTTGAGGCGATCATTGTTTGCCTCGATCAACAATCATGGTTTGCAAGAAAGCTGTAGCACTACTCTTACAGACTTGGCAGCAGGTCAAGTCAATGTCTTCTGAGAATACATATCTCCAGTTAGATAGAAAAGGCAATTGTAAAACTAGTCATTGTTTTTTTAAGCATGTGAAAGTACTTATTATACATCCATTTCTTTATTTCATGTTTTAGGATTTCTGGACAACTAAAGCTGCGAAATATAAACATTTTATATTTCATCGTTGGTATGTAAGATGGGCTGCTTTGCTTCAAGCATTTCTTTTCTGTTTTCACTTTGAAAAGTAAAATTGATCTAGCAGCTCACGAAAGTTTTACTCCTTACACTCAACCTAATCTTATTTCATTGTACTCTCATACAATTGCAAAGCTCTCTTTTTCCATCATTACATCTCATGATCCACTGAGAAATTGAAGAAATCATGGGAAGAAAATTTATTTACACCTGAACTTTTGCCAATAAAAATACCTGTGCAGGTCCCCAAGGTAACCATTATTGTTGGTGGAAGTTTTGGTGCTGGAAATTATGCAATGTGTGGTCGTGCATGCAGTCCCAGTTTCTTGTTCCTTTGGCCAAATGCCAAAATATCTGGTGATGGGTTGTCCTCAGGCGGCCTATTCACTCCTCGGATACGATCAAGCTGTCAATAAAATCTTGTGCCATCACTTTGATTTGAGCAATTAGATATATAAAAAATACCATATCTACATTAATATTGACCGTATCTACATCCATCCTGTGCAAAAATTACATTTGTTCTGGCAAGGCCCTTTTCATATTTTATAGAATCGGTGCATTTTGGGGCAAACGCTTAGTTCAGATGCTCTGAATGCCATATTCACTTCTTTTGTGTTCAGGCTGTTAGTGTGCTGTCTCAATCGAAATGCAAACAAGAAAAAGCAAGGAATTCATGTGACCTCACCTTTCTTATAAATATTATTGAGGCCTTTACCAACTTATGGCAAGCTTATCTGCATTTGGATATGGTTGCATGGATTACAGCGGACTGACGAGGAAATAGAAAAATTCAAGGCAAAGATCATGGAAGCATACGAGCGAGAAGGAAATTGTTATTACTGTATACTTCGGACAAGGAAATCGAGGCAAAGAAGTTTGTGCTTGGAACTTCTTAGACCCCAAAGATGTTGCAGGAAAGTTCCTCTTCTGTGACTACGATGATGAGTCATCAGTGTCTCTCCGATGTGGGCCAGACATTGCTGGAGCTAATGGGGCTATCCTCAGTGAAGACGATGCAGAATTTCTCCAACAAGACTACGTCTATATGCTGATTGTGATAGTGAGCACAAAAGATGGAGACTTGCTGAAGAACTATATCATAAATACCACGAACACAACAGTTAAAATTTGGGTTAACGTTATTAGGTACTGAGCCAGCTCGAAAGTGGCATATTTTTCCTCTTGAGGACCTGATCGAAGATCCCCATGGACTCTTGAAACCTGATATGCTATCTCCTGGATACCATATTCTGGCTGCTTGGGTTCATAATAAAGGATTTGCACCAATGCGTGAAGATGATTATTTGCTCACAGATTATGCTCTTGTTTCCGGCACATCAATGTCATGTCCCCATGTAGCTGGGATAGCTGCATTGCTTAAAGCTTCTCACCATGCTTGGAGTTCTGCTTCCATCCGATCAGCACTGATGACAACTGCTGATGTTACAGGCAACGCAGTTGGTAGAATCATCGATATGACCACTGAAGTTGCTGGGACACCCCTTGATTTTGGAGCAGGGCATGTAAATCCCAACAAAGCCATGGACCTTGACCTAGTGTATGATATAGAGGCAGAGGATTGCGTTAACTACCTGTGTGCGATGAGCTGTACAAGCCAACTGATCCAAATCATCACAGGGCCTTCAAATTTTACTTGTGAATATGCTAGCCTTGATCTTAATTATCCTTCGTTCCTTGTTCTCTTGAACATGACGAATACTGCCACCACTACATTCAAGAAGGTGTTGACAAATAGAGCAGATAATAGCTCCGTCTATCATGCGGTGATTTCAGCTCCTCAGGGTATGAAAGCTCTAGCCCAACCAACAACACTTACATTTTCAGGAAACGACAGCAAGTCTTGGGGGATGCAATTGCAGAGACCATGGGACTCCTAATCACGTCTTCCATTAACTTCACACCAGCTCAAAAACCCGGAATTCCCAAAATAATCGCTTCAAGGACACTTCACACATTTTATTGAGCTGCTTCTTCTTTATGTTTTTCATAGTAAACAGAACGTCTCATATTATTTAAGTACCAGAGTAAAGAAATAGTTTTGGTTTGAGAAAGCTTCTATACAAACAAAAAGCTTCCAACTTCTGAATCACTGTAAAATACAAGGGGCACTGTTTTGTATCGCTGTTAAAAGTTCGAGGCACGAAATCACATGGATCTAGGTTCGGAGTCTTGACAGCAGCCAACCATTCAAAAATGCTTGAAGTAAAAGTATCTCCACTTCGATAGATTGATAAGATCAATCATCAAATACAACTCATGTAGCCAACATGTAATGAAAGAGCAAGTAAAGCTTCTACTTTCCAGGTGAGAATGTTGAAAGAAGTGTTCGGGCACTAAACTGGTGAATTTATATTACAGATCTCACATTAGTAGTTTTATCAGTAACAACGATGAGGCACAAGGCATACATGGAGATACTCAAATCCATGCAGGACACATAATGATAAAAGAATAAATGTGATCCAGCCTTCTCCGTCATCTTTTATGAAAAATAAGGGGAAAAAACTATGAGAGAGCATGCAATTATAAGGCATGCCTCAACTATCTGATCTATGTAAGTGAACACGTTACAAGACAAGCAACTCTCATTTCTCCTAGCCACCAATTGCAGCCAGGAACTTCTTCTTGTTCACTGGTTCTTCATGCAAGACCACAACGTCTCTCACCTTGTCAAAAAGCTGCTCCAGCTCATCCACACCAAATCTTTGATAGTCCAGTGGCTTTTTGTATCTTTGCTGGTATATGGACTCAAAACAATCCAAGAAAATCTGACAAGAATAGCTCACTAGAATCTCCTGCAACTCAAACTTGAACAGCTCAAGATTTGGGTCATCAACTTCATATCGAGCTGCTGTTCCCAAATTAGCCTTCCCTTGGTTCCTCCCCGCCTCATGTTCCTCAACCATCACTCTTTCTTCATCTGAGACCTCATCTGAAGAGCCACCACCTGTCGCAGCATCCAAGCTCTCCTCCTGAAGCCCCTTTCCTGTCTTATCCCTCCTTGCTAAAATTATAGGAGGTGCACTTGGACCTGCTTTCCAGTTTTTAAGATAGACGAACTTCTTGTGACCCTTGCCATCTATTGCCATTGCATCGCCCATTTTCTTGAAAAGACTAACAAGCTTCAATGCCCCATATTCTGAAACATAAAGAGGCCGACCATACATCTTCTGATACTCAGGAGGAACTCGGGTAAGAGGCAAACATCCTCCTGAAAGTTCAAGTAACTTCACCAGCTGAGCTTTCAGACCATTTATGTCCCCAGGCTGTACCCACATAGTAGAATAATACTCATCATAAGATGCAGGACATGCTGAAACTTCATTCAGACCAGATGGGAGACTCTGTGACGTCGAACTAGTGGGGTGACAAGGCACAGTCATCAAAGAACTGCTGTTGTATTCAGATAAAGACTGTGACATTATAGAGAGATCTCTAGAGTTGTAATAGCTTTGCGAGCGCCCCCAGTAAACAATTGCCTCTTCTTCATTCTGGCCATCGTGGTTGTCATTTATACGGCATCCCATAAAATACCCAGCAATATCAGCTGGTCCTGCATGGGAAGGCAATGTCTTTAAGGGGGGTATAAAACCTTCCCCACGAGCCACACTAGGCCAGTCCCAAACAAACTTGCCAGCATTGCATAGGGCAGACGAGACACCAACCCCAGAAGGGATAACAAGAATCACAGTATATCCACGCTGACCAAGTATGTGAAGAGCAGGAGAAAAATCCACATCTCCAGAGATAAGCATGATGGAAGAAGGTGGGGGGTTGTCAAGTGCAAAGAGAAACATGTCGACCAAAATAGCCTTGTCAGCAGCATCCTTTCTACCGTTTGGAACATCAACTAGTTTAACACCAGTTCTCTGGCAGCCTTCTCTCAGTCGTCTGGAGAAGGAGTTAAAATCCCCATATGCAGAAAACATCATGACAGCTCCTTTAATAACAGGGTGCACTCGCAAAGCCATTCTGATATTCCCAGCCACATCTTCAGGGCGGACATCACTAGGGACACGGCAGTTCTCAATGTCCCAAAGGATAGCTACAGGACCATCCAAAGAGGGTCGAATTTGATGGCTAACACAGGGTTGAATAGCTTGCATGTTTGAATCTGCCATATGGATTCCTCTCTGCTCAGAAGAATCAGAGGGAAGCGTTGATGCCGATGGATTTGAATTTGCCATCGCTCTTTTTTTAATGCTATTGTTAATTCTTTTCTGTTATCAAAAAGTTAAAGACCCCTGTTGATTACCAGAGGAAGAGAATGAGAGTCATCAAACAATATAGGATTATTCTAAGAATAACTCTAGAAAAACATCAAAGCAAAAATGTGCATACCAAACTATTCAAAGAAGCACTGCCACCAAACAAGCTAACATTAAGAACCCAATTGATTAGCCAAACCTAAAAATAGATGTATTTGATTACTTCACCAAAGAGCTGATCAAGACTACATATTTAGCAGCTAAGCTCAAGAAGTGTTTTATTTGAAGATTAAGATCTTAGCTTAACGCCTGTCTCTCTTAAGACCAGAGAGCATAACAGAACCCAAGAGTTTAAATCTATCCCCACTGCCCAAATTATGAAATTTACAATTTGAAGATGAAACTCAATTGATCAAAGAAAGGAAAAGAAAAGGGTACCTTTGAATTGAGGTCATAGAGCAACTCTTTAAAATAAAATAAAGCTGTTATCACCAGGACCAAGGAATTGAGATCTTGTTGAAGAATAAAACAAAAGGGTAAAGATCCAACAAATTATCATCCAACAAAGATCAAAGAAGATGGCGATCACTGTTTATGGATTATTCCTACACAAGGAGAGGTGAAGAAGATTTTGGCTTCTTTTTCCTTATTTGTTCACCACCATACTTGCTTTTTTGGTAGAGACGATGGGTTTTTACTTCTCTGGCGTGTGTTTTTTTTTCTTAGGATTTTGAAGCCGGAAGAAGTGATATATTAATTATTTTTTCTAGGTTGGAGGGCGCTGTCAGAGAAAGAGGTCTTGGGCTTTTAGGGTAAATAATGTTTGAGCCCAAGAACAAAGGAACAACCAGCCTGTCTCTTGTTTCATTTCAAGCTGATTAACCGACAGACACGATCAAAAGGTCGGAATGTTGATTTTCATTCTGCCTCGAGAAAAAGTCGCATCCAATTCCTACCCACGTTAACGTTGAAACAAAACCAGAACCTTGCAAAATAACATACAAAGTCGGAGAGATGTCACTTCTCAAAATCGACATCTCCCAAGAGTCCTGAATAACAGCTGTAGCTGACAAACCCAAAAGATGTGGCTAACAAGAACATACTGTAGGTGTCTTAATAATTGCTTAGCATAAAAAGCTCAATTTGGAAACCATAAAGCAAGCAGAAATAAGAGCAGCGCTGAAGATAGCGAGCCAAAACTTATAAGATCCCTAAAGATTGTCATGAGAAACTCTGTTCTCTGGAAGATTGACAAGCAACTACAAAAGGATAAAAGGGTTTTTCTAAAGATTACAACCCACGTATTCTATTCTCAAAGAACAAGTCTGATTGACACTGCATGTCCTATCGCCAGATATCAACGTTCCATATTAGATGTAACCATTTTGTAAAGCAAAGCACAGCATAAATATGCATCGCATCCCGTATATACCAACAAGCAACATCAGCTTGTATAAAAGACAATGAATTTGTCCAGTCTTCACCATAGACCACCTGACTAGCAGAGGTAATTGACAACGTACTTCATTATAATGCCATCCTCTATTAAAACTTCCTTGGCTACATTGAGAGTACTAGCAGCAAAAGGACCGGGATATGAGACTAATAGTACAAAATAGGATAGCAAATGCAGAACATCCGACCACAATTAAAATTCAAGCCCAAAGAGAACGCAAGTTTCTGAATTGATGTTTGGACAGAATATGAGAGATTAACAACATGACATAAATGGAATACAAAAGATTATGTTTCACAGAAACAGATTACAAAGCAATATATTTCATCTTGAACTTCTATCCATTTATTTCAAGAAGTACATAGGTCAAATATAAGTCTTTCCTCCGCTTATCCCTTCCAATAGTCCACTTGTCTACATTAAATCCTGTTCATGGATCAACGAAAATGCACAAAAGCTCTATTAGCCTCTGCCATCTTATGAGTGGTTTCCCTCTTTTTTATGGCTTCACCGGTCCCTTTGGCAGCATCCATAACTTCAGAACTCAATTTGAGAACCATACTTCGTCCTGAACGTTTTCGAGATGCCTCTAACAACCAACGGATAGCAAGTGCTTTTCCTTGGAATGTTCCTACTTCAATAGGAACTTGTTGGGTAGATCCACCAACACGTCTTGCTTTTACCGCTACATCAGGAGTTACTCCATTCACTGCCTCACGTAAAACAGCTAATGGATTTGATTGTGTCTTTTGCTGAATATTTTTCAATGCTTGATAGATGATATGATAAGCCAGTGACTTTTTCCCCTTTTTCAAGATTCGGTTGACAAACATGTTAACTAACCGGTTCCGATAAACTGGATCAGAAGTGGCAGGTTTTTTTGCCGTTGTACCTTGACATGAGATGAGGATGAAAGGGAATCAGTCTCCCTTCATAGAGTTAATGAATAAATTCACTCTCAACATGCATGATAAATAATAACAATAAAATACTTTCACACTCCAATCAATACTCCAAAATTTGATGGCCCAGTTGGTAAGCAAAACAAAACGATAATTTCACTGCCACAGGAAAGTAATTTGGGCACCCAAAAAAGCAACATTCTTTGCATACATCACCAGTTTGCTATATTTTGAGTCTCTTCTCATCAAAACAAAGAACTTATTAAACCATTCCCCAGTTCAGTCCAGCTTGGGAGTTCTAACAAGAAGAAGAATATGCTAATTCTGAAAATGGGACTGGCATTTGAAATAACATGTTCTGATTCGCTCCCCCCTTCCATAGGAACCTCAGTCTCCAACTCTCTCTCTCTCTCTCTCTCTCTCTCTAACTTTCTTCCACATTTCTCCTACCCTGTGTCTTTATTTGGCCCCTTTTTTCTGTTTTCAATTTCTTCCAGAGATTTCATTCATTTACACTGTCTCCAACCCGAAAACAAAATCTCAGCTTCTTTTCTGATTGAACCTATATTTGCTATAAAGAGCAACCTTCTACTATCTGATATATCGATTGCATTGAGTAGATGAGCTAATCTTTGATTTTTTTTTAGCACACAGCAAATCCTAATTTTTTATTATTCATTACAAGAAAAAACAAGATGGATTATCTCTTCTCCTAAACTCCAATCAAGTCACCGTCAAAATCAGCAAAAAAAGAACTCAGTATTAACAAAAATAATAAAGATGAAACAACTCAAACAAGAATCAAAATTAAAAGAGTACAGAGTTTAAGGGAGTTATTTATTAACTTTGTTTTACCTCGTTTTCCGCGAGCGCAGAGAACCTTGAGAGGGAGAGGCGCATGTTGAACAGTGAGATTCGGTGCTCTTTTAGCGGTGTTCAAGTTGATTGGAAATGAGAGTCTATTAGGGTTCAGCTGCTGGCATTGGCGAAGAACGGAAGCGCGGGAGCTCGTGAGCGGTGGAGAGCAGAATGAAGTAGCAGCTGAAGCCATTTCAAAAAAGAAAGAAACAGCGAATACTAAAAATTAGTCACGCAGAGAGAGACCAGAGAGATGGCGGTGGTTTGTTGCTGCTATGACTGACTATCGTGTGGGTCTGAGAGTATGAGGATAGGGTGATGATATATGCGAGGAACTGAAATCGGGTAATCTGATCGCTGTGATATCAACCGCTGATCAAGGAACGGGACCCACCTGTGTGTGTACTATTTATTTTCAAATTAAGTAAGATTATGAAGAGATAAACCCAGGGATTAGTTTGTCAATATAGTCCCCCAACCGCTGGTTTTATCAATTTTCTTTTCCCCATCTCTTAAAATAACTTTTCATAAATAATATATTTTTAATTTTTGTTGTTTCAAATCAAACTAAAAAGTTTTATTTTTCAAACCAACTCAAATATTATGATTAATTCCATTTAAATATAGAAAATTAATGTTATTATTTTAATGAGAAATTGAAAAATGTATCTCATTTTAAATTTTTTTTATTTCAAATCAAAATAAAAGCTCTAATATTTCAAACTAACTCAAGTATTATTATTAATATAAAAATTATTGTTAGTATTCAATTTAAACCCTATTTATTTTCGCGTTTCAAAAATATTTTTATAAGAATTTAAATTTTTTTATTTAAAATTAATATTTTTTAATATTTTTATATCATTTTGATGCGTTAATATTAAAAATAATTTTTTAAAATTAAAAAAAAATATTTTGATATATGTTTTAAATAAAAAATAATTGCAACCGATAAAAATGGTTGACATGACATTTTAAATTTAATGAAAAACTCAAAAAGCTCACGCCCGGTGGGACTCGAACCCACAGTCGCCTGATTAGAAGTCAGACGCCTTATCCATTAGGCCACGGGCGCTTCTTGTTAATTTTCGTGTTATTACTTATATATAATTGTTACAGCAATATTTTCCGACTATATTTTCTCGTTGCTGCAAACAAGTACGAGTAACGAGAGTATAAATCCGGACTCGTACTGTGGTGTATGAGGTGCAAGAATATGTTACTTGTTCAATGCTAAAATCAGTCACGTCACGCAAGAATTCCTCCGTGAAGGGGTCCGTTTATGCAAAGAAAAAGCATATCATTTCAATGACTATAATCAAGTTGAATGGTGATTTCTTTTATTAAAAGTTAGAAACAAAAGTTGCAGTAAATTATTTTTGCTAGTCCCAGTTAATGCACAAGTTGCTTTTCTACTAGCATGTTTATTTTTATATTTTAAAATTATTTTTGCTAGTCCCAGTTAATATTTTTTTGGTTTAAAACTAATTATTCATTTGTTTTTGAATTTTTTTATGTGATAATATTAAAAATAATTTTTTAAAAATTAAAAAAACAGTATTTTAATATAATTTTAAATAAAAATTATTTTAAAAAATAACATTAGATTCACGAACACCAAATAAAAACTTAGTATTTTGTGTCTTCCGAGGGACTGTTCAAGGAAGCAGAAATGTCTATTTCCGTATGCTTCCGTGATCTTTCCCTTGAATTTGTCTATTTCCTGCTCAGTCCACTGTAATCCATGCAGCCATATCCAAATGCAGATAAGCATGCCATGAGTTGGTAAAGGCCTCAATAATATTTACAAGAAAGCATGAATTCCTTGCTTTTTCCTGTTTGCATTTCGATTTGAGACAGCACACACTAACAGCCTGAAAACAAAAGAAGTGAATATGGCATTCAGAGCATCTGAGCTAAGCGTTTGCCCCAAAACGCACCAATTCTATCAAATATGAAAAGGGCCTTGCCAGAACAAATGTAATTGTTGATACGGTCAATATTGATGTAGATATGGTGTTTTTCAATATTAATTTCTCAGTGGATCATGAGATGTAATGATTGTAAAAGAGAAATTTGCAGTTGTATGAGAGTAGAATGAACTAAGATTGGGTCCTTTGCACATGAAATTAATATAGAAAATTTCAATTTTAGACCTAAAAAAAATTAAGAAGGGAAGTAATTGAGTAAATTTCTATAATTATCTTAAAATAATATATGTGATTTAATTTAAGAAGAAAAGTAATATTTTATCATTTATAGGATTTGGAGGTTTTTTTATTGTTGTTACTTATTTTTGAGGCCCCACATGAACAAAAAATTCAAAAAAAAAAGAGATACAAAAATATAAAAAAGTGTTGGAAGAAAAACAAAAAAAAAGACAAATATATCAGTTTAGAAGAACATACCAGAACTCCTAGGAAATTACCAAAGATTGGTTGAGGAGGGTCAAAATATACAAAATTCAAAATTTTGCCTTATTGACAAAGAAAATTCATTTTTTTAGGAGGAAAATTCAAAATTGTATGTTTAAGGACTCAATTGGAATTTTTCAAGGTTTAATTGCAAGGAAAATTTATTCTTGAAGTCAATTTATGCTTTAATTGGAAGAAATTAAAGTCTGGAGTCAAAGTGCACATTTTAAGAGTTGATTTGGTCAAATCAGAAGCTTAATTGCATAAATATTAAAGTTTGATGGGCAATTAGAGATTTGATTGAAGAAATTCAAAATTGAGGACCAACTTGTAAGGAAAACAAGACTTCAAAGTTTGAAATTGTTGAAATCAGGGACCAAATTAAAAAAAATAAAAGTTTGATGGTTAATTGGGATCCAATTGAACAAATAAAAAATCAAGGACCATATTGTAAAAGACACTCAAATTGAATTTATTAAGGGTTTACTTGCAAGGAAAAATAATTCTTGAAGTCAATTTAGACTTTAATTGGAAGAAATTAAAGTCTAGGGGGCCAAAATGCAAATTTTAAGAGTTGATTTGGTCAAATCAAAGGCTTAATTGTATAAATATTGAAGTTTGATGGGCAATTAGAAACTTGATTGAAGAAATTCAAAATCAAGGACCAACTTGTAAGGAAAACAAGACTTCAAAGTTTGAAATTGTTGAAATCAGGGACTAAATTGAAAAAAATTAAAAGTTTGATGGTTAGTTGGGATCCAATTGAACAAATCAAAAACCAATGATCATATTGTAAAAGACACTCAAATTTAGGGCTAGTAATTGAGTTTGATAGAGGTGAAATTACATGAAATTAGGAGTTTAGAAAGAACTTACAGGTGAAATTAAAAAAAAAGGGAAGAATAAGGATTAAATTAAAGTTTGTCGAATTCCAAATTAAAAAATCTTAATTTGTAGGGAAGCTTAATGATGTCGTTCAGCTACTATGCTTCTTCTTTTTTTACAGTTTTAGTTGATCAAGTAAGCACTTTCAGGTGAATGATTATGGTGTTTTCAACCACTTCTAAGGCTATAACAATCATCATTTAACTGAGAAACACCTCTCTACAACCCTATTTTTATGAAATCAAACGTTTACATCCTATTTTCTCTGATGACATCTTTTCCACGGTCAACCAAACCTGCATTTTTAGATTCTATGTTGATCGGGTTAGCGTTTTTAAACGAACAAATGTGGAGCTACAAACGTCTAAATTGAGCAAGATTGGATCCAACATAAAGGTATGCACCCCCTCTACCTTGATCAGGTGGTATTAGGTAACGTTGGTGTTGGTGTTGCTCCAGCGAAGCTATGAAAGTGATCAACTCAATCAGTCTTAACTAAGACATCCATTTGCACAATACCACATAATTTTTTTTTGTGTTCACACTTCAAAACTCTAAGAGGGTTCTTATCAAGAATTTAAAATTTTTCTTTCAAGATCAAAAGGTTAGAAATATTTCACCCTGGCCTCCAAATTTGTTAAAAAATCACTTAAATCCAGAATCATTTATCTTGTAGTAAAACCAGTCTAGTTTTGGTTTGTTACAACTCTAACAAAATCATCTAGAAACTCTGAATCCGCCTATAAAAGAGGGGTAATTAGAGGATTTAAGGGGGGGGATAAGGAAAAACAAAGGGGGAATTTTTTTTTGTGAAGGTTTAAATAATCCAATAAAGTTCACAATTTCAAGGATTTGGTTCGTTTTTGCTAGGCCTGGAGAGAAGAAAAAAGGAATGCAGCATTAGAAATCCATTCTTATTTGAAGATTTCAAACTTGGAAGGTATATCATTGCAAATCTTGAAAGTGAAGTTCATGAAGCTTGTCGGATTGATTTTTGTTGTTTAAATGCAATGTTTTGAATGTGTTGACATGTTAATGATTGTTCTAATACATTATGTTTATATTTGAGTTTGATTTGAAATTTGCCAAATATATTAGCAAGGTTGATGTTCTTTTATTTTATTTTTTTACATGTTTTTAGGTTTCTGAGTTTTATTTGGTTTTGATTGAAGGTTTAGGAAGACATTTTGAATCTAAATTGCATAAATATGTAAGTTATTTTAGGTAGATAGTTTTGGAGCTTAGAATTTTATGTATGTTTATGATGATTTGTTATTTTTACTAGTTTTTTTTAATTCAAGTATGCTTGGTTATGATAATGTGGGTTGTTTAGGCCAAAAATATCTGGTTTGGAGGTCTAAAAAGTGTCTTTTAGGTTTAGCAGTATATATTGGGTTTTCTAGGCAAATTTGGGTTTTTGTTCTTCATGTTCATCCGATAAACATTATTTTAGGTGCTAGTTTTAGGTCTCGCTTTATTTTAACTCTAGTTTTTGTAAGTTCGCATATCATTATTAGTAAATAATTTATGGTTTTTAGGCATTGATAATATGTTTTGTGGGTTTTAATATTAGGGTTTCGACTTTGAACCGAAACCTATTTTTGACAAAATCATGATGTTTGAGGAATAATAAAAGCAAACTAACATTTGAATCTTGATCTATACTTGATTGCGATTAAAACCTTGCTTTTTATTGCTTGAAATATGGTATTGTTTGATGTTCAATTGTTGGGTTTAAGTTTATGTCATGTTCTTTATTCTTTCTGTGTTTGATCCATTTTTCTTGAGAGATTGTTAGTTTTTTATGTTTTTACTTATGTTGAATCTGTTTTGGGTTAGGGTTTTTATTTTGGATTAAAAAAATCCTACATATTTTTTATTTTACCTTTTTCGGATATAGATTTTTATAAATTTATTTTGTGTGTTTAATTTTTGAAGTTATTTTTCTGATTCATCTATAATTTTTTTTTATTTTTTTGTATAGATAAATTTTATTTTTGAAAATAAAAAAACTTTATTTTTATATAATATTTTTAATATGTGCAACCTTACATAGTATATTTTTTTTCCTTTTATTCTATTTAAGTAATTTAATGTATGTCTTTATTTTTATTATCGTTTGATTGAATAAAAAAAATTATTTTAATTAATAAAATTTAGCAAACACAATCGGATAAATATCCTATTTTACGAGATTAAATATCTTAATTTATATATGTTTTTTTATTTTTCCAGTTTTATTTTTAATAATTATTTTTTTGATTTATTAACACACATAATTTTCAATTTATTTTATTATATATATGCATAAAATTTTTTGTTTGCACTTGAAAAGAATAAGATAATCAATCATTTCATCAAAGCGTCCGTGTTAATAAGTTATTAGAAATTCATGGGCGACTTGGAATTAAAGCAAAAGGAACATAAAAATATATGCATAAGCTCCACAGACGCTTTCATTGTCATAGCAGCACTTTTCAAACAGATAGCAACTGGGAAAACAGAATCTGCTTGATCTTTGATAAAAATGGAATGTTAGATTAACACGTTCCTTTGTTATTCCTTTCACTGCAAAGGTCTAACGGGCTGCGGGTCTAACTGAACCATCACCTTTTCTTTTTCTGCTAGAGCTTTTTTCTCGAAACCTGGGCAAACTTTATTCCTCAATTTCCTTTCTGCCGAAGAAACCTATTTTTTGCGTTTTTGAGTTCTTTCACGGCCAAAAGAAAAGGAGGGTGAAAGGTAGAAGGTTAATTTTTTCACCCCCTTGAACACTAATTTTTATACTTGGTTAAACCCAAAATTAAAGAGCTGGAAGCTTTGTTTTAGTGTCATCGGTTGGTGCAAGCTAATTTGAGGCAACTCTGATCATTGATATTCACTGTTTGTTAAAAGAAAATGGAAAGCCTGGAACTTTCATGCCAGAATACAGTTTATACCAATTGCCAAAATAAAATATGACCACGCTACCGAATCAATAGCATACTGCTTGCATAGGCTAGCTACACCTGTTAGGTATGCATCCATCTTCCAGAAACATTAGGACATAGAAATCCAATCTCGGTGACACAAAAGGCAAATTTGTTAAAGTTTTTAGGCTAACATTGTAACACTCAGGAGCCCACCTCCATGCTCACCACACAAATGGCTAAGAATGCATGCTCAAACACTGCTTCTGCTACCCACAATCAATTTATCAACTCTACCAAGGCCCTGTCAATGTCCTTCGCAAGCATTGTCTTTTACCTCCCCATTGAGCTTTCTTCGTCTCGAAGAACTGAAAAAACAGAGAGTAATCATATTCCCCTCACCATACCAATGTTGATGCACATAATTTTCAGATTTTACAACTACTTAATTGAGTAGCACAATTCGACTCCTGTTCTTAGTTTAATCAGGAACTATGACACCTTGTGACTATTATGAAGGCTATGTAGGGAAGAGGTGCGGTAATGTACTTGAGCATCCTATCAACTTCCTTATCTACCTTCTTTTGCTTCATTGCTATCTACATTTTTTCCCTTTACTGTTGCAACCTATGTCATTGCTCAAAGCTTAGGTCACAATGTGAAGTCGTTATTCAAAAAAGAATGCAACTCATCAATTGCAAGGATTAATATAGCCAGTGAGCTTTGAACTACCTCAGATCATTTAAGAAAGCAATTATGTAAGAAGTTAGGAGACATCTTGTTTCAGTGATAACACATAAATATATATTTGAGATAGGACATGGAAGAAGTAAACAAACTATCTGAACAAAGAAGATGGAAATTGCACAACACCGTGACTGCCATCCAAAAATACAAACTGCAGTGATTCTAGAAAAGAGGCCATACCTGATTTTGCTGCATTTCAATTATTTCAGCCTGCAGCAACCAAGGTTTGGTCAAGCAAGTTTGCCACACATCAAGTTCCAAGATTTTTTTATAGAAAAGAGCATACCTGTTTTCTCTGTAATACTTCATTCAGTTCTTTGAGTTTTGCAACTTCAGCTTCCAGCTTTTGTGTATGGGCCTGCAAAACCCAAAAGCAGAAAGTAACATGAAGTTTCAAGCAGCTTTCTCACTTGAAGATTAATGTTCAGTCATCACCTCAATCACATAAAAACTCACTAAACAATAAAAGTTTCTTGGACCTGGGAGCAGCAAAATTTTGTGTGTCCAACTTGAGATGGAACATTATATAAATCATATTGATGGATGCTTGAAACCAGCATGCTAAAAAAACTGCTAAGAGAGGGGACCCCCAGGAGCAAAGCCTCAACTGATTCCCATCAAATAGTTTGCAGTGCTTTTCACCACACTATACTGGAAAGCTGCCAAGTGCCAACACATCTTAAGAAGAACACTTAAGTTCGAAATTAATCATTTACTATGGTGTATTCATTTTTATAGGTACGAGTAAGGTTTAATGGGGAAACTAAGTAAAGCCAAAACCTGTTGCTTGTCATTTAAAGAAAAGAGAGGTTGACATCTACTACCAACCACACACTTATGCACTTGTATGATATAAATGGTCATTAGAACTAGATAATAATCTGGCATTCTGAAATACAGCACAGGCAGAATTTGCCTATTTATCAGCATCTTGAAGAGGAAAGAAAAAAAGTTGATGATTCAATTAAAACTCAATGATACGATGCGCCCGTGTCAACAAAGTCAAACAAAATACCTAAATCCATGTGTGGAAGCGCCAAGTAATGTCACTAAGGCATCAAACTAGACCTCTAAAACTACAAGCAAAAACAATGGAGACATGTAAAAATTACAACCTGAAACACAAATAGCTCCTTGATCAGCTTTAAAGTACCAAAGGGGCAAATATTAAAGTACAAAAACAACACAGAAGGGAATATTCAGAAGCTGAAAGATGTGTAATAGGTCAGTCACTAAACTAACCTGCTTGAGAGTCCGTGATCTTGCAGCTGATTCTCTGTTTTTAATCATTCTCCTCTGCCTTCTCTCAGCAACCTTCTCCAGAGCTGTGCTGGCTTTTCTTCCCCGGCTAAATACATATGGAACTGGCGATAGTGAAGATGTATCAGCATTACTCTTCGCAATCACATCCGGTGATACCCTATTTGCAGAAGATCCTGTTGCAATTGTAACGCCTCCAGTTGCTAAACTAACAATTCTCATTCCTCCACTGTGAGCTAGACCACTGTTCACAGATCGGTCTGCAATTCCAACAACCGATCGTCTCACTCCAGGGCTAGCAAGCTGAGCATTGTTTGACAAATGTAAAGGGGATGCAAATGCCACAGTTGCTGCAGGCTTGGGGAAGAGCAGCTGCTGCTGCTGTGACAGCTGCCGTGACTGCGGTAGTTGCTGAGTGAGTCTGATTCCACCTGCATCGAGTGTTAAACTAGGAGGCTGGTTAGCAACTAAATTACCATTGTTCTCCATTCTCCGAGTTCCCATGAGCCCATTGTTTCCATTTGGCTGTTGACACCCAATGGCCAAACTAGAGTCGTTGTTGTTGTTTAGCAGGGATAGTTCACCAAAGAATCCACTATTATTAGGCCTTCCAATTTGTTGAGTATCCTCTCTCACTACCCCGGCCCTAACCAAGAACTCCTCCAAAGTTGTCTCTCCTAAAGTCTGTTGCCTTTGTGGTAAATTGGATCCCGCACTACCACTCCCATCTTCAGCAGCACCACTAGTTTCTTTGATCAGGTCTCTCCAAAGCTCATCAACAGTCTTTTGACTTAGTGTCCTAGGCAAAGTTAAAGATCCTTGTCTCTGCAAATTCCCACCCAGGGCACTTCCTTCACTCCCCACACCAAGTGTATTTGTCATTGCTTGAGTCTCTTCGGCAGTCCATATGTTTTTCAATAGTTCTTCCATGTTCATTGATCCAAAATCCTTCCGCGGCCCACCACCCCAGGTATTTTGGAACTCATCGAAGGTTAACGAGTACACTGAAGACTGGCGGATCAAGAAAGGATTCTCTTGTGGCTTTGTGACGCTGCTTTGTCCTGGTGGGGCATTTCCAAAGTTCTTGTAGTCCCATTGAGAGTCCATTTTTGAAAATCTTCAAGTGGCGGCCACAGCTGACTAAATCAAGTAGTTCTGGAACTTTTATAAAATTAAAGAAGATCAAAATGGAATCTCACTCCGCCTACGTAAATTGAGATAAGAAAAAATCACTAAACCAAGTCATATAGGAGTAAAAGTTACAGTTTTTCCATTCTCGGTCCAACTACACAAATTTTAAGACCCAAGTTCAAGTAAGCATGAGCATAAAACTATACATCAACTGCACAGTTACTTCAAAAATCCAATTGGACAAAAACAAGCCAAGCCATGGCTTGAAAAAAAAAGGTATCAAGATTTAAAGCTCCTACAGACACCACTTCCCAGGGCATAAGAAAACAAACTGTGCAATCTTTGAATCTGTTAGACCAAGGCTAAACTTTCAAAAAGCATCCAATTTTCATAAAAAGAAGCACACACTAATGCATGGCCTCAAAGAGTCGAATCCATGCAATTACAAGACTTAACACCCACACACGCAGATGAAACGATCCCACTTCCAGGAATCTATGATAGCACAAAGCACAATGAAGTAGAGTTCTAGAATAAGAAAAACACCCCTGCAGAGTTATTATCCAATAAATAGAGATCAAACTAAACTAAAACTGAAGCAATTTTCATGTTCTCTCCTCAATTTCAGATCCAAACGTTCATTAAAACTGCAAAAAAAAAAGAAGAAGATAACATACAAATAGCAGCTTCCAGGTTTGATACTTTCCATGCTTCTGTGCTGATAATATCACATCCCTAACTCAAATACCCATAAATTAAGCAAAAAGGATCAAGCTTTAGACCCGTAAAAACTAGCCAAGACCAACCCATTTTCCAAATAAAAAATACCAATACCAAGTAAAAAATTAAACCAACAAAGAAATTACACTAATGAAAGTCCAAACAACTCATTTTATAACAATATTTCGACTTTCAGCACCCAAAACCAGGGTGGGGGGGGGGATAAGAGCCCACTCAAACCACGTTAAACAATATTGAATCTATCAATTGATGAAATTATTAAATTAAAATCTACAAAAAAAGAGAGTTTTTGAGAAAGAAAAAAGGAAGAAATACGAGAGACAATAAAAAAAAAAAAAAAGTGAAAACAAACACTGTGCTAGTAGAAGGGAGATAGACAGCCACGGCAAGGGACAATAAAATTATTAAGAGAAATGGATAGTTTATTTTTATTACCTTTAATTGTTTTTTTCTTCTAAGAATATAAAAATCGAAGCGAGTAGTGAGAGTGTAGTGTCTTTTTTTGGTGGCTTACTTCGCTGGCTGGTGGAGGCGACAAGTGTCTAGTGCCCCTAAACACGAGTCGCCAATTTAAGGAGCTACAAAAGATTTTTACTTTATTTATTTATTTATTGATTTGGAAACATGATCATTGGAGATCTCGCAACGTGGTCCAATGGGGCAGCAGTTGAAATGCTGAGTTGACGCGTGTCCGGCAGGGAGAGGCAAGGTGGGTTGCTCTTGACCGTTGATTTGTGCTTGATGGTGAGGGTTTTGGTATTTTATTGGTTTGTAGTAGTGGGGATTGTATGCGAGTTGGTGCAGGTACGACTGAATGTCAACCGTCGATAGTATGAGATCATGCGTGGATGGGTTTGATGATATCAGGTGCGATTGATATGGAAATGGACCAGGCATGTTTGTGTTCCCGTATTACTTACTGTTTTGAATTTGAGCTCAAGGAAAGTTCCAGAGCACCACGTGTCGGTCCTCCATTTATTTCATCAACATTGAAAGGACTGTAATAAACAAAATGGGATGGCGGGCCTTCATCTTGTGAAAGTGGGAGCGGTGTTATTCCACTTTATGATTTTAATTTTAAAATACTTTTTTTTTCTTTTCAGAATAATAGCGATCAGATGAAAAAAGTATTAATAGAAAAAAAAAGTTGTATTTTGAGAATTATTTTTTATCTTCTATTGCTTTAGATCTTACACTTAAATATATGTTTTAAAAAATGAATTTCAAGCAATACATGTTTTAAAAAATAAATTTCAAGCATTTGAGTTACCGAATTAAAATTAACATCTATAAATTTGCTTCTCCTATAGTTTCAGGTTTGAACTTTGTGGTTACTAATATAATGATCACTAGAGATTTATATAATTGTTAACTTTAGAACGCGTGGGATTAATTGAGATGCGCGTAAACTGATTTAAACATTCATTTTAATAAAAACATTAATACCTATGATTACTTTTTATTTTGATGTAACTTTACCAGCAAAGTACTTATGTCATAAAATACTAATGTAATGGTAGTAATAATATATGATTTATAATGTATAATCTCTGAAATAAGAGCAAAAAAAAATAAGATTGTGATTCATTCGTGTTCATAAAATTTACAATATTTACCAATTCCACGTGAAGTTTGTGATAAAAAAAGTATATAACTTGTATTTTTTAAAATAAAGTAAAAGATATCTAGGCGTAGTCTAATATTTTTCTGGTGTATTGTTTTCTAAAAAAAATATTAAGAAGGTCCGTCTTAAAAATCGTTGTTTTTAAGATTTTAATAAAAATTGAAAAAACATATTAAATAAGGTTAGTTCAATCTCTAAAATAAATAATGAAGTGAGAATAATTAAAGAAGAAGAAGAAGAGGAAACGACACCACCCTAATTTCGAGTAAAACAAACACTTTCAATTTGGCTTGTCCAAGGCGCATGTCGTTGGATGGGCAAATGATATTCCATGCATATCAAGAAGAGAATCCTTCTTCCACCCGCTGACTCCCAAGTCTGAGCGAGAGGAAAGCATGTGAGGCCGAAAACAAGCCACGCCAACATTTTCTATTTCTTGATAAATGGCATGATATTATGCACGTAGAAAACGGGGAACAACAATGATTGCACAGTGTTTGCCCGCCGGTCCAAGGAAGAAGCACGGAGACACGTGTTATAATAAATATGGTCAATTGATTGGATTTCGATGCGCCTAAGCGTATAAAAGCACTTGTTTTTTTAATAAAATTATTTTTAATATTAATATATTAAAACAATTTACAAATATTAAAATAACAAAATAATTAAATTTTAATAAAAAAACAAATCGAAATTCAAGGCAACTATTCAGGTACAAAGGTTTGTTTAAGGCCTAGCTTCCTTTTTCCGAACTTAGTGCTGCTAGATACTGTATATTGATATTTTTAACACGTATACTATAAAATATGGTATACGCACTTGAGAGCTTAGTTATTGTGGTTAATCGTGTGACTTGTTTTGTTTCTATCCCGGGTTCGACTCTTTATATGCACGTCTGTCATCCCTGCGATGCCTAACCTACCCCTGGACTTGCAGGATGTCCAGTGAGCTGTGGGGAATAGTCGTGGTGCGAGTAAGTTGGCCCGGACACCTCACGTGAATAAAAAAAAGTAAAAAAAAATACGGTAAACCTATTTTTTTAATCTCCATGTAAATTCCTAGATTAAAACACATCAATATGGTTCCCCTGAAAATGGCCTGACCGAACATGCTCAGCCTCATCTTAACAGTCTCAGGATCATCGCCTGCCAAAAAACCCGCCGACAAATCAAAACCAAATCTAACGGCTATAACACGATAAACACACGCGAAAAAAAATAAAAATAACCTGAATTAGACAAAAGCGACGAAGTAGAAGAAGCTGATCTAGACAAACAATTAGGCCGGTGTTGCGTGTAGATAGCAAAATTAAGGTGGCGGGAGGGTTTGCGTTTTGAAGTTTTTTCTGTTTTGGAAAACTAAACTAACATCCCTCCGCTACAGATATTATTTCAATTGAATCAACAAACTATCGAGCTCTGATAATGTCACCCTTACAATCTTACATTTGTAAAAGCGTTGTCATGCCTCCTTAATTCCGTTTTAATAAGTGTTATGTTTTTTTAATTGGAATAATATATATATATATATATATAAATTAATTATAAATTATATAATATAAACACAATACTAAACATATATAATTTTAAAATTTAAAATATTTCTAAATAGTTAAGATTAAATAGATCTTTAATTTAAAATAATTCAACTTAAATAAAATATCAAAATATTATGAAAGTAAAATATTTTAACACAAATATTTTAAATATAAAGTTAGATGTTATCAAGGCTAATGGAATTTAAAACATCCCTTAATTTGCTCAAATTACTATAAAGTATAAACATGAAAAAAAAACATGAATATAAACCATATATATTAGTGATAAATATAATTTTAAAAAATTAATATTATTATTAATGAAAATACTAATAATAATTTTCAATATTATTATTAATATCATTGTTATTGAAAATTGTTATGAAAAAGAGTTTTTTATATTTGGGTGGTTTAATTGATTAAATTGAATAAGATTTAATTTGATTCAATGACTTTTTAAGAGCAGAACGGAATGTGTGGAATAAAACCAGAAAATTTTGGCTGAAATTTAACCGAAAAATCTAGAACGGAGATTTAAAATGAAATAAAAATTATTTTATTTTATTCTATTTTCAAAATTTATATGAAATTTTTCTGCCATTCAAGATGAAATGAGAATGAACAACCTTCATCTCTCTTTCTCTGTTTTCCTAAACAAGAAAAAATAATTCGGCCTCTTTCTCTCTTTTTCTCTAATTAAAATCCAGCGAAATTAAAGGAAAACGATTTTCACATTTCTGAGATTAAAAAAAAAAGGCGTAAAAAAGAAAAAAAACGGTTAACGGATAAATGGAGGAGGGGAATCTCAGAGGGGACATTCCATTACCGGATCAGAAGAAGAAGAGTAATAGTGAGTTGACTCGGGCGAACTCGGAATCCTCTGGTTTATCCGTTGACAATGCCAATGCAAGACCGGTAACGTTACTCGATCTTAATTTATTGCTTTCTTTGGAAACGAACTTAAGGATCACGTAGAAAAGCTTGTGCGACAATCCTTGATTTGCAGCGCTTATTTGTTTTTGCAGGATATGTGAGTTTTCGCTATTTTTAATTTTTCTTATATAATTTATTATCTAATTTTTGTTAGAGTTTTATTATCAAAAACAGTCAAATTTTACGCCAGGAAGAGAAAAAGGAATTTTTTTCCATCATGTCAGATTTTGGAAATTTGTTAGCGAGTTAATTAATTTCCTTAACTCGTTGTTGTTGTTGTAGCTTGCTTTTAACGTGAAAATTAGTCTTAATCATTCGTAATTAGCTGATTAGTTCTTGTGTTCTATCACCTGGTGGTAAATTTTTAGTATTCTTTTTCTTTTTTAATTTTATTTTTAAAGCAGGGTCAGGGTCCATCTGCTGCGTGGACAGATGAGAAACATAGGTTGTATCTTGATTCATTAGAAGCTTCATTTGTTAATAAGCAATTGCGCCATTCCTTTAGTTTGCGTGGTTGGTTGCGAGAGATGGGAGGGAGGCCGTGTTCATCGAAACCCCAGGTTAGCGGATTTAAATCTTGGTATTTCAACTCTCGAATTCCCTTGTTTTCGGAGGTTAATTTTTTTTTTTTTGTTCTGTGCTTCCTTGGTTATGTTTCAGTTCACGGTTCTGCGACATTGTAGATGGGAGAAGAAGAGGAATGAGCCATTGTTGGAAAGTACAGCTGACTCTCATTTTATCGAGGAGACAACTAGGTGGACAAACCAGTGGGAGGCGGCACATCATGATCTTCAAGGACATGTTGCATCTTGTGGTGGGGGGATTCGTGTAAGAGAGAATGCAACTGTCTCCTGTGGATTGGCAAGAAGTTCAGAACAACACTCCATGTGCTGCTTATGCTATCAGAATTCTATTGGCAGCACCATAGGTATCAATTAGTTTACAGTTGTATCTGAAATTTCTCTATGCATGTATTCTCATCCGTTAAAGATTGCCTAGTCGTGCTACAAATTGACTAATTGCCTTGTTGCATAACAGTTGTGCAAGGACCTGCATCATTATCGTGTCTCGTCCGCTGTTATATCAAACTAATGTTTTTGTGTTCGTTAGTCACAGCTCCATGACATTCACTGCTCACCTTATGGACAATGTAATTGACTTTTCCGGCTTCTCATATTTTACACTGATCTTTGGCTACAACTCTGATATGGATAAACTAGTTTTCTGTTTTACTGTTTTATGTCAATGTTCAAGGAAGGTTATCAGTTTCCCCCCTCTTATTTCAGATCATGTGGAGTCGAAAGCAAAAATTTCGGCAGATGCAATAGTTCTGTCTATGTGTAAAGCTTAAATGGCGTGTGCTTTGATTTCTATACACTCTATAATTTTAGATGCGAAGTGCTACTGACAGTTATGGAACAATGTCGCTCTCACGAGTTGCAAAACCTTATAGGCTATGTTGTTGAACAAAGTAGTGTTTCTGATTGCAGCGAATTATTGTTCTTGCTGAATTGTTTGGTTTCATGCAGAAGTCTCGGATCAGAACTTTGTTGAAGAACACCAAGGAGAGGAGCTGACCTGTATCCACATGTTGAAAAGGTTGGGGAGATCTGGAGCGGAGGCTTCAAGGAATGATAAGAAAATTTGACCATTGCTGCTCTGCTTGTTAAGTCGTGATTTACAAACATGTTAAAGTCTAAAGCAGAGGTCCTGGAATTTTGTGAGCATGGAGTCTCATTTTTGTCAACTCTATCTTCCCCTTTCAGGCTGTGCCATTGACAAAGTCTAGTACAAGAAATGCTTCAACTGTCAGTCAGCTAAGTTCGAGAAAAGGTAACTTTTGATTCCAACACTTGAAAACATAGGCAAGGTCTTACCCCATTGACGAGTCTGTCATATTGAGAAAACTGCAGAGGGCAAGATTTTGATGGGCTGAAAATGATCTCATGCTTGTACTGTGAAGATTCTTTTTTGCTGGGTGCTAAGATATGAAACCAGAGGGACAAATATAATCAAAAGCTAAAATTATAGGAACAAATGCGATCAGGAATTGTAAATATAAGCGTAATAATGATCAACCCAAGATCATAGAGTGTACATGAATAAAAACCCTAGCTACTGGATAAACCATCATCATCCATCACCAATGGAAAATGTCCTTTGAGCCCAATAATGGATTATCTGTCAGAATGGGTATTTATAATTATCCCAGGAAATTGGCTGGGAGTGGGGTTACGTGGGCTAGTACCCGCAAACAGACCCGTCCACCTCCCATTGGTCCTTGACATCCATGACCGTGCCACTGTCCCATATAGTGTTTCGCTAACAGTATTCAATTTAACTAATATTTTGAGGTTAAATATCTCTTTAATATCCCACCCGCTCAATCTAGGCTAGTCCAGACCACTAAAATTCTGAATAAAAAACTTAAAGATTTCGACTTCTCCAGCGGCTTTGAACAACGACAGGGGTAGATGGAATCAACATAAGTACAAATTGCATAAAAATACGTTGAATAAAGTCATAACTAAAAATATCTTAATTTAAGATTTAAAAATGAAATATTCTTTTTATATAGCCCCCTCTCTTTAAAAAGTTTAGAGCTACTTAAATAAACCAAAAAAACTACTCTAGATAAACTAGAAAATAAAAGGTAGTAAAAGTATTAAACAAACTAGAAATAGTAAAATTGTTAAGCTAAACTAAATAAAAAATAAATAAAAATTGTCAAGGAAAAGTAATTTTCTTTTAAAATTCGCTTGCATCAGACTCTTTAAATTAAAAAAAACTAGCATTTAAATTTAAATTAATCTTGTCTTGGTCTCGTAAAAGTCTAATTAAGATTTTTTAACTCGTTTTTTTTTCTTGCTTTGGATGTATAATAATTTTAAATATCAACTATAATTTCTTCCCGTTAAATTTTGTATGAGAAACATCAATCAACAAATAATTTTTCTTTAACTGGTTTCTGGATTAATAAATTGCGAACTTCAAAATTATTTTTTCAACATGTGTTTTATTCACCTAATTTTTGAACAAATTTATCTTTATGATAATAGTAAACTTGTAATAAAAAAAGAATCTAAATAGCCTAAAGGAACAATTTTCTTTTGTTGAGTAAATTTCATTAACTCATCAATGAGCACACCATTGATGACTTTATCATTGTTATTGATAGCATTGATTATGCTATCAGTATTAATATAATTATCATTAAAATAAATATTATAAATTAATAATTTACATTTATTTCATGATAACCAAAATCATCAAAATCTTTATGATACTTATCCCGATTAAAAAGTTGACTACTTTGCTAATGTATTTAGATCGAGTTCTTGATTATGGATTTATGATTATAATTCTCTGATTTTTTGTATTTATCTATGTCAATAGACAAGATAATTCTTCAATTTGAATATGTAATTTTATCAACACACAAGTGAATTCTATGGTTTGAATTTGTATGTATTAAACACCTATTTATATCATTCAAGTTGACTACTCTGGTATGGATTTTGTTCATTAGTTGTTTTCCAGCATATGCACTAACATTGAGTAAAGAATCCATCAAGAAGTTCTTACGAGAGAATCCCATCAAGTTGTTTAATATAGGCTGTATGTAGTATGTACGGTTAAGATGGGCTCAAACATATAGCTATTTTGAGCTTCAATGCCGAGTGAACACTTTTTTACAGTCCATATCTTTTTTAAGAGCATAATCAGAAGCACAGCTAGACACGGCCACGCCTACTCTGAATGCCAGGGCTGAGCTGAATTGAAATTCATATAAAAATGGATGCTAAATATGGGCATGCCTACCCATGGACGTTCGTATGATTTTTTTTTTTTTTTAAATTCATGCTCTAAGATCAAGCTTGTGGCGAATCGAGCGGAGGAGGGTCTAGGAAAGCCACATGTTTTGCTCAACTACTTTTCTGTGGCGGCGGATCGAGCTTGTCTCTTGGCTCTTTTCGAAAGTTAAGCGCCCGCCCAATTCCTCGTCGCTCTAAGATGAAGGGCTCTTTGTTGTGGTGCTTGTGGAAACGTTGAGCCAAAAACAAAGGGGCGACTTTCTGTTCGACGACTGTCTCAGACTCTCAGTTTTCATGGTCTTCGCATTTAAGATATTCAAATTTTATAAGTGTTTGCTTATCAAAAACTATTGAAGCTTTTTATATAGAAAAACTAAAAACTTTACTAATATTGAATGAAAAAATTATTTCATTCAAATAAAAAAACTAGGAAAACTTAATAATAATGAACAAAAAATAAAAAATAAAATTAACTAAAAAACATATTTATTTTTCTAAAAACATTTTCTACATCAATCTTCTAGGGCTCGAAAGAAATTCATCCTCGTAACATTCTGTGTGTGGGCCATCCTTATCATGGATTTCTAATATTTTTGTGAGCATTATTTCATCTTAGGTCTTTAAAACAACACCCTTGTATGTAAAGTTATTTTATCTTAAGTTACATTATCAAAATTTTTAATAACAATAATTGATACAAATAAAAATAATACACTAGTTCCTTAACACTTTTCTCTTAAGAAGGGAATCTTTTCATCCATCTTTACACAAATATGATATGTTTTGCGACCTCTTCTAATCATGGTTAAGAAATTATAAATCTTTCATATATATTTTTTACAATTTTCAATCAAAATTATCAAGAATTATTAATTTTTGATATCAATACAACAAAAACATAAATAAAAAGATAAAAAGTTAATAAAATATAATTGAATATGAATATAGTTGTCACACGTAAACGTAATTTAAAAAAAAAAATTTCTCTAAAAATTCATCCTCCATCGTAATTGATGTAAATTTCATCAAATTCAAGGCTTAGGTATCCCATTTAACACGAAAGAAGAAGGATTTAATAGAGTTTTGTTTTCTTTTGCACAAGGCATACAAGTTTCAGTAGTTTGGACTCCAAAATTATCCACCGCCAAATATGCCCAATCAGATGTTCATGCTAAGCATCTTAACATGATCTCCATATATATATATATATTTGAAAAAAATAAATCAACTATCATCTTCCCTGGTTCCGACCTCTACTAAACAAACAAATTAGATGACCCTTGGCACCTCCCAAGAGTCCCCTCCTTCAGGAAAAAAAACAGCCCTCTCCTCCCCTCCTAAGGTCCCATACATCATCTACAAAATGCCCTCTCTCCTCCTTCTCACCACCATTACTTCTCCCTACAACACTAACAAAAATCCACACTTCTCTAGAAACTATCTACCATCATTATGTCATCACTTTCAGTTCGTTTTCTCACGCCACAATTGTCACCCACAGTTCCAAGCTCCTCTGCAAGACCAAGAACAAGACTCTTTGCTGGACCTCCCACAGTGGCTCAGCCAGCGGAGACGGGGGTGGATGCAGGGAGGTTGGAACCTAGAGTGGAGAAGAAAGACGGATACTATGTGTTGAAAGAGAAGTTTAGGCAAGGTATTAATCCTCAAGAGAAAGTGAAGATAGAGAAAGAGCCAATGAAGCTTTTCATGGAAAATGGGATCGAGGAGCTTGCTAAATTGTCGATGGAAGAGATTGACAAAGAGAAGAGCACTAAAGACGATATTGATGTTAGACTCAAGTGGCTCGGTCTCTTTCACAGAAGGAAGCACCAATGTAAGTTTGAGGTTGCAAAGTTATAATATATTTATGCTAACGAATTAAGATCCTTTGTTGTAAATTTTTTTTTGATGTTTGATGATCAGATGGTAGATTTATGATGAGACTAAAGCTACCAAATGGGGTAACAACAAGTGCACAAACAAGATACTTGGCAAGCGTGATCAGGAAATATGGGAAAGATGGCTGTGCAGATGTAACAACAAGACAAAACTGGCAAATTCGTGGAGTGGTGTTGCCTGATGTGCCAGAAATACTAAGGGGTCTAGCTGAAGTTGGTCTGACAAGCCTGCAGAGTGGCATGGACAACGTGAGAAACCCCGTCGGAAATCCGCTTGCAGGAATTGATCCGGATGAGATTGTTGATACCAGACCTTATACCAACTTGTTGTCCCAATTTATCACTGCCAATTCTTGTGGAAATCCTGAGTTCACTAACTTGTAAGTTTTCAGTTTCCTCATTTTTTTTTAAGTATCCGAGCTTGACATGATGAGCGAATTGCACAAGGATTTGAACTTGGTCATATTAATTTAAATGCCTTGTAGTGGCTTTAGTGAGAAGCTCGAAATCAAGAATAAACGAGGGGGGGTATTGATTGAGAATCTCCAATGATTTGGAGGAAATTATCAGATTGTTCTCTAGCTTTCTAATAACCAAATCAATTTTCAATTTTGATGCCAAAGTTTCAAGTAAAGAGCTTTGCATATGAAAGTTGCAAAGAAGTTCATTAGTTATTGGATCATATCATAATACAACAAGTAAAGAAATGGGAGTTGTAGCACTTGTGCTCTATAAATGGTATTTTGTGCTTTACTGGTGGGTATTTGTCCAATCATTTGAGATGAAGTATTAAAATCCTAAATCGATAATGCTATGGCACCATATAGGTCATTTACACGGGGAGACATTTTCTGAACCAGAGGAGATAAAATACGATATATAAATCTAGGTAGCATAAATGCCGAGTTGTTTTCAGTGACCTTAGCCTTTTCTCTATCTTTGCAGGCCAAGGAAGTGGAATGTATGTGTCGTGGGTTCTCATGATCTTTATGAGCATCCTCATATCAATGATCTTGCTTACATGCCTGCCATGAAGGACGGGCGGTTTGGATTCAATTTGCTGGTTGGTGGGTTCTTTAGTCCCAAGCGATGTGCTGAGGCAATTCCTCTTGATGCTTGGGTTTCAGCTGATGATGTGCTCCCATCTTGCAAAGCAGTGTTAGAGGCCTACAGAGATCTTGGCACCAGAGGGAACAGGCAAAAGACTAGAATGATGTGGCTGATCGACGAGCTTGTGAGTAATCATTCATCTTTTAATGCATCATTCACTCCCTTTTCGAAGTTCATTATCTTTAATCATAGACCTCTCTGATCAAATCGGGGATTCTGTATGAGTCCAGGGCATTGAAGGATTCAGGTCAGAAGTAGTAAAAAGAATGCCACGTCAAGAGCTAGAGAGAGAATCTTCTGAAGATTTGGTTCAAAAGCAATGGGAAAGGAGGGACTATTTCGGTGTCCATCCACAGAAGCAAGAAGGCCTTAGCTATGCAGGTCTTCACATTCCTGTCGGTCGCGTCCAAGCAGATGACATGGATGAGCTAGCTCGTTTAGCTGATATTTATGGCACTGGCGAACTCAGACTCACTGTGGAGCAGAACATCATAATTCCCAACATTGAGGACTCAAAGATTGAAGCCCTACTTAAAGAACCTCTATTAAAAGACAGGTTCTCACCTGAGCCACCTCTTCTCATGCAAGGGTTGGTAGCATGCACTGGCAAAGAGTTTTGCGGGCAAGCAATAATTGAAACAAAGGCTAGGGCCATGAAGGTAACTGAGGAGGTGCAGAGGTTAGTGTCGGTGTCTAAACCAGTGAGAATGCACTGGACAGGCTGTCCTAATACCTGTGGGCAGGTACAAGTTGCCGATATTGGGTTCATGGGTTGCATGGCAAGAGATGAAAATGGGAAAATCTGTGAAGGAGCAGATGTGTACCTAGGAGGTAGAGTTGGGAGTGACTCACATTTGGGAGAGCTTTATAAGAAAAGTGTTCCATGCAAGGACTTGGTGCCTTTGGTTGTGGACATTTTAGTTAAACAATTCGGAGCTGTACCAAGGGAGAGGGAAGAGGTGGATGACTAGTTCATTAAATCAAAATGTTCATTCTTGTTTCATGGCAAATTCGGAGGGGATCTAATGCATGCTTTTGGAATCGGAAATGAAGCACTGAAATGATCTCACAGGACTATGAAGGGTGATAGAGGTCTGAGAAGGGAAAGGGAAGGGAGTTGTGTTCTTGAGCTCTCACGAGCATGATTTCCAACAACTCTGGTTTCATTGTTTGGGTTTTGTATGATGGTTAGAAGCCCGGTAGGAGCTTTTATGTATGAAAATAAAACTTCGTATAGGATGATGCAAAACTAAAAACACTCGGAGACTAAAAAACAATAAAATTTGGAAGATTTTTGTGACTCCCTTATAACACTTGTTCTTTTGTTGATTTTTATCTAAGAATGTGTCCTAATGTGAAGGCTAATTAATCCACTCGAAGAATGCTAACTGTCAGGATAGCTGAGTGTATGAAAAGACTCCTCGATTGTGTTTAAAGCAGTTAATTCATCATCTCAGGCGGACTGTAGAATAGCTCCCGTTCTACTGATATTGTCTTGTCTCCCTGCTGCAAGTACTGCCAGCAAAGTGGCTGACTGCTATGATCGCTAGGAGCTTTTATCACTGTAACTCCACGATCTGCTTGATTGTGCCATCAGTTCTCAGGAGAAAATAGGAGAATGCCGTTATTACACTAGGATTGTGTAGGCCCTTTCCAAGCCCTCCAAAAATAGGCGTATGCCGCTATCTGCGGCGAGCACACGGTATTCTTTAGTAAAAGGCGAAAGAATAGTTCGCTCTGTGCTCCCCACGCGGCTGCGTGCCTTTCCACAGCTATCTGCACAGCATTATATAGAGCATTTGCTGACAGGTTATTTCCTTCGCTTTCCATGTGGGATTTTGGAAACCCAAACGCAAGCACTTTCACTGCCAGCCATGTTTGCTTCTCCCTCCTTCTCATAACTTGGCAGCACAAATGCGAGCTTCTGATCTTGTTGAACCAACTTACATCGGCAGCTAGCATTTGAATTAATCAGGAAGATTGGCTTCCAGATCTTCTAAATAACCGACAAGTAAAGGTTTTAGAGTCGAACCATGGGAAGCCCACTGTGCTGGCAAGGCACAAACCATCCACACACAAGTAATCTTCTAAAACTGTAATTAATCTGCTTCTCTTGGCTAAAAGAAGAGAAAGAAACGAAAAGAAAATGCTACCGACTAAAAATACTAACTACAGTTGAGGCTTCTTATGGCCCTGTATCGCTGCAGCAACATCTTGCGGGAAAGGTGAGGTTCCAAATTATTTGCATATTTCACTAGAAATTTGAGTAACCCTAAAACTATTCCGTCCTTTGAGAAGCTCCATTGGCAATTTCTCCAACTGATTCAAACATAGGCCTGGTTGTCGCAAGGTGAGACATCGTAATTTGGGGGCTCTTTATCTGAGAAAACCAGAAAAAAGAATGCCAGCTCCTGCAATTAACTTGCTAATGCACGAGCAAGAGTATTAAATTTTCAGGTTGGCAATTCCTGTTTTCACATCTTTCAACGGAATGATTTGATTAAAAGGGTTACCAACCGAACCGTCCTTCAGCGTTGGAGACTGCTATTCATGGCTGATGCTGGTCAATGGTGGAGGCGCGTGAGGGAGAAGCGCTGCTGCTAATTATTGACGGTGGCCAACGATGTTAACAAGCCCATATTATACTCTTACATATATATTTCATTTCCCCCCCGAAATAAGTGTTTTTCGTGTTGATAAACTATAAAAAAAATTAAGAGAGAACATAAAATGAGACAAAAAGAGCTTACTTTAAAGAAAGTTCAAGGTTATATTGGGTAATTCAGCCAACTTATTTTCGCGGGAGCAGTTACCTATTTTAGAGAGGTTGACTATGAAGTGGGCCTAAAGCCCAATAAACTCTGGACCCATGAGATGGTGACTTAAGCCCACCAAGCCTGTTGATGAACTCTGAACACCCAGCTCATGCTCATCCAAAGACCAACCCGTTTCTGAGTTTTAAAACGAGCCCATTAAATAAATAAGCAATCATTCAATGGGTTTTAGTAAAAGTTTGCAGCCATCCCTTCTCTGCTGCCGCTATGATATCTATCTCAATGATCATCAAATACCTTCAAGAAATGTGTATTCTTTTTTTCTTTTCTTTTTTTATAATTTTAGATTTTTTTTGTGTTTTTTATGGGGTCGTTTCAGAATTGAAAAGGATTTATAGTATTTTTTTAAAAAAAGAATTTAACCTCTAATTTGTTAATAACACTTAATTCCCTTTATTTTAATCTTAAATCTACTCTAATTTACCCTTATCTAAAATAATTGAGTATAAAGTTAAAAGGTGCGGTGATTTTACTATTCTTATCTTCATTGCACATGCTCTCACAAATCATTATGGATTGAAATAGTTAATTATTTTAGAAATTTTCAATTTAATCCTCAAATGTTTTTTGCACAATTGAACTCAGTTCAATTATTAAACCCATTTAGATTTATGAATCAGTCACGTGTGACCAGATTAATCTAGTATGCTATCGTCTCAATATTATTTTAAAAAAATCTTCTTCTTTTTTTTATAAATTGATTTATATTTTTCCTGGTCATATGGATTTCTTTGAATTCATTACATCAATTGATTCATATTTCGTTAGCTCCTATATAATTTGGTTGAAAACCCAAAGAGTTAGGTCAAAGAATTTTAAGATTTACCTATTTATGTTGATTTAATAAATAGCAACACCAAAAAAAACTCATACTCTTAGCGTTTTTTGTTATATTTAAAAATAAAATTAATCCAACCAACAACATAGTGTAAGCATGGGGTTGTACTAATATAAACTAAAGAATATAGCTAAACAATCAGGGAAAGATACTCCCAATTCATCTTGATTGGGTATTTCTTGATATTTTCATAGATAATATATTGAATCAATGCCAAACACAGAGGGAGGTGATAAGAACTCAAAAAGAACTACTTGTGCGAGACTGAAAGCACGTCTAAAAGCTATGAAAATGAAAACTCCTTGTGCATCTGAAGAACCACTCAAGTTATCAGAAAGTGACCTTTCAAAACTCATGCTGCCTGCCTTGGTATTGGAATATTACGTGGCTTTGTATTAACTTTTACATTTATGATTCCAAAAATAGCGTTTTAAAAAGAATGTGAATTATATATATTTTTTTAAATCAAGATTTTAAAAGGGAATTTCCAATAAAATTCATTTAAAACTGTAATTTATATTAATTAATCTCACACTTTTAAAATTATAATTAAAATAAGTTATAGTTTCAATCACTTTACACCTGCGAGGTGATCGAATCCGTGCGAGCAATCAATCATGGCGGGGCAAGCACTTGTGCAGTAATCTGGCTAGTGGCATCCCAGCATTTCCATGTTTTCTTTATCTTCCTCCACAGATCACCCATGTGGGCCTGAGGTAAAAAATAAAAAACTCTGCTCATGATCGATTGAGTTGACCCGTTAATTGATTTGTCGATGGTCGGAATTTTCTGGAATGATACACCGCATCCATTAAATTCTGTGTGCTGGATCTGGCTGTCTAAATTAATACATGTCCTGTCCTGGTCTCCGGCAGTTTTGTTTTAGTACATATCTTAACACAAGAAGGTCAGTTTGGTCCCCGTCTTTTATTTTATTTTTTTAAACCCCACCTTCTAAGTCTGATTAAACGTTGAAAATGGTGATGAGTGCTGAAGCAAGCAACAGGAAGCACTCGAGACAGGAGAAACATAGCATTTAGCTTAATCTGCAAGCTCTAAAACATGTCAGGTACTTTCACAATGCATAGGATATTTGCATATTCAGCACTAACCGACCTTAAGAAACATACATGGTAGTACCACGTTTTGAGTTCGATTTGAAATCTGAGTTCAGGTATACCAGTAGACTTATGATGGATGAAACTCCAATTGGCAGGAAGAAATGGCTTTCTTAGTAGCTTTGATTCATACAAGTTTTCACTTCCCAGCAATGATATTGATTTTTTTAACCTATTTTGTTATATTGTGATGTTTGATATTTTTTAAAAGTATTTTTTTTATTTAAAAATGAATAAATTTTTTTTTTATATATAGTTCGTGTTTTTAACATCAGTATATTAAAATTATTAAAAAACACTTTTCAAAACGAGAGCACTTTTGACAATTTTACTTGATAAAGTTAAATATGATATCTTCTGTTGAAATTTGAAATGCATAATTATGTAAATAAATAAATAAATAATTTAATAGTTAATTAGTTCAAAATCAAAATAAACCAGAAGATGTAAAACCATGTAACAATTGTTATAGCTCACACAAAATCGATCTTGCTAACATCATTTTTATTCATTGTTGTTCGCTTTGCAATTACAACGTATTTCAATGAGTAGTTTTTTTTTATCTATTTCATACGATCTTTTAAAAATTTAGTAAACATGATCAATTGTGTTATGACCAATGCAAGAGGATTCAAATCCAAATGCTCAAAACCAATAGCAAGTCGGTATGTGTCTCTAACAAAAACTATCTCATCGGGAATGGATTAAAACCATCTTGCAACAACTCTTCTAATGGCCAAAACAATGGTTAAGGAGGGAGGTTGTCCCATGTCAAAGAACCATCTCAACTTAATAGCTTAAACTGTTAGGTGAGGTCTCAAGATATGAGTTATATTACTCCATAACACACCCCCTCAAGTGAAAGGCCTTTGGGTTTGAAACTTGCACAGGCTCACATTACCTTGTGCTTATTTTTTTTATCAAATAAATGGGGATGACACATTACCTTGTACTTAATTTTTTTTATCAAATAAATACGGATGGTGAGATTCAAACTCGTGACCGTTTGGTCATTAAGGTTCTGATATCATGTCAAAGAACCATCTCAACTTAATAACTTAAACTGTTAGGTGAGGTCTAAGATATTATTTATATTATTCTTTAATATCCCATTCGTACCAATCCCAACCGTCACACTTGCTAGGCTCAATATTTTGAGGCAACTGCTCAGGATTGGCCAAGACTGCTCGCAGAAGGATTGTAATGTACTGTGACGACTCTGGTTTTTCATGGAGGAGGTTGTTGGTATCTTTAAGGACCTCTATGTTGTCGATATCTAAACGTGTTTCCTCCTTGCTTTTCTTGCAATAGATGCTTCAAAGCTCTCACCTGAAAATTAAACCATACAAATTGATAGTGTAAATGATTTTATTGCTGAACATGTTCCAAGAACTAGATGCATTGATATTCTATACGTGAATCGATGGATTGCAATGTGAAGTGCTCTGAGCATTTCATCAAGACCAAAAAGATGAGCTGATTAGATGATTTTTTCACTTGGTATTTGTGAATTCCTCTATGTTTGCTAGTTTTTGAACGAATATAAGATGTAAATGCCTTTATACACACACATATATGTATAAAAACACACACCATTAAGTCAATCTAAATTGCTTGGAGACCGCCTTAGTGATTTCCTTTATATTTGGATCCATCCTTCATGCCCTTTGAGAATAAAGAGGGCTCGAAGGGTAGGCAAGAAAAAACCAAGATTTTAAAACAATTTAGCCAGTAATATATTTCATTTTCTATTAGAATTTACTTGTGTAAATTATATCTTGAAAATTTACATAATAACTCAAGTTTTTATATTCATATTGTATTTTTTTTATCATAATAATGTTTATTCAAATTAGATTTTGGTCTTAATTTTTTTTGTATAGACCCTTTGATTGGCTTAAGGATATTGCCTCTTTTTTTCCTTTAGGTTTTGCATGTACATGAACAAAGGAAAAAAACAGAGAGTGTAGACAGGTTTAGCAATCTTACCATTGAAATTTCTCATTCAATCGGGTCCATACAATATGAGTGTACGACCCTCTTACCCATGGGAACCATAAAGTTTACAAATAAAAAATCAGATATATTTTGATATTGAAACTTCTACAATTAATACAATCTGTTCAGAATTGATAGTCCAGATCTGCCTTCTTGAGATTGTATGTTTTCGGACAGTAACATACATTACAAGTTACAACGAACCTATTGAGATATTCTTAAATACCGATCGGTGCCTTAAGACTTCTGGTTAATGATGCTTAAAAATATGGCCATTATATGGTTGCTATCTGTTGCCATCCAATGATTATTGTGCCGTAATAACATGGATTTATGCCACGATGCATTGACCTTAAATATGATGGTAGTGATTGCACATACATTTTTTTCAAAGGGAAACTATTATCGATGTCTTTCTTTATAAGATGAATTGGGGGATAGAACACCTAGAAACAAAAATATTCCACAATGTTGTATGCGAACTTTTCAAAGATATCAACCTCCACTATATATATAATTTTGTGTTTGTTTCTATATATATTGAGTGTCTAAATTATATAGCATTGTGGATGAAATATGTAAATTGTGAGTCTATGCATCATTTTCTCATTTTATATTGTGTTTGAAATTATATTGTTTTTCACTTTAGATGAAATTTTGTTTTAAAGTGTTTTTTGGTTAAAACTACATTAAAAATAATATTTTTTTAATATGTTTAATATCAGTAATCAAAATAATAAAAAAACACTAAAAAATATTAATTTAAAACTTAAAAAAATCAAAAACTTCAAAAATTACAGTTTAGCTACACTCCTAAACATGGATAAATTGGGCAATTAGAATACAAAATAAAAATAAATGGTGAATTAACATAACAACAAAAAGTTTTGGTGAAATAATATGTTTTTAATATCGTGATTTTAAACTATAACATCAATTAAATGTCACTGTTAGGAACCACAACAAAATTGTAATTGAGATTACGGTTCACAATCGCGACATCAATTAAATTCAAAACTATCTAGTTGGCCAGTTTCTAATGGTCAATTACACCAGTCGACCTATTTGAAAATAAGAAGAAAATCACAAAACTACTAAAATCGGGGCCTAGGGTGATATTTTTTAAATCTAAAGACGTAACGGTCGTAGTAGTGATTTCATAGCCATTATAAGAAAAACGACATCCGAAAACCCCTGTAAAAATTTGAGCACAACCCAACGACCGGATCAAAAGTTATGGCATTTTTTAACTATAATTCTGGTTTGACGCGACTAGAAATCCTCTTAGACCTAGACTTATCTTACTGGTCCATAAATGCATTTGTTAAGCCATTCACGTAATCTGTATAGGGAAGATCCTCATCTAGTTATGGCATATCCACACCTAACTACTCACAATCACTCATTATCACAAGCCCAACTACATTACAGACATTGAAAAACAAAGGACAACTATGAACAATAACTTTTTAAGATTTTAATTAGAGTTTGTTTTTTAATCCACAAATTGGACAAAAATGTATATTTTGACTCATAAAACATATGTATATTATGGTTTTTGTGTGAAATGATCAACTATTTTATACAATTGGATCAGCCGGTCGACCAATTAAGCTAGAGGATTGGTTGTGGGGCTACATGTTAAGTTGTCGCACTTTAGAAGAGTGACATGTTTAAATTTTGCTATTATGAAGTGTGAAAATTATCTTGTTGTGCTTAGAAATAATGACATTTAGTAAACTTCACGTTTCAGAAGCGCGACAAGGTGAAAATGTGTTATTTCACCAAGTTTTTTTCAAATTGTGTTATTCTGCCAAAAATTTTAACTTACTGTGCTAATTTTAAAAAAATCCCCTAAATAATGTCATAATCTTAACCTAAAAACAATCACATATGAATGATTATCTTCATTGACTCTCAGCACTATTTAGCAAACAAGATTAGCAAACTAATTATAAAAAGCAATAATAATTTTGAAAAATCCAATGTAATTTTTAATTGCAACATTTCGTGACCAATCAAATAAGTCAGTTGTCAGGATTCAGAAGATTTTCCCTGTATAAAAAAGGACAAATCTTTATGACCATTCACATGGCATCCATATGCCGCCCAAATTTAATATTCTGTATAATAATTTAAAAAAAAACATATGTGAAATTGCTGAGATGCACCATGATTGTGAAAAGGGATAAGAGTACCTAAACAAGGGTCCTACCTCACAAACATTGAAAATGTAGTTGACTCCAAATTATTTCATTGTCAAACTCCCCCTTAAAAAAAAAGAAGTTTTCAATGTCCGTTTGATATGGTAGTATCTCTTGTTGTGGCCAAGGTTATAATTTTACTTTGGTAATACATGATGTTAACATGTTAAATAACACTTAAAAATCCAAAAATTTTCATGCATATGACATATTATTTTTGTTATCAAGTCGGTTTTCAAATAGCTTTATAAATTTCATCTAATTGATTAAAAAAGGTCTTGGAAGCTAAAACAGAGTAAAAAACTATAGTTTCCCATAAATGTTATCAATTCAAATAGAACTTTCTGGTTCCTTAAGAAAAATGTAAGGATGAACTATTTGTTTTTGATATTTTAAAGATATTCCTACCGTATAAATAATTGTTTCAACTGACATAGTTTGGTAAGAACCATATATAAACAACAAAACAAGTACAACATAACTTACTAACATGTGTTTGATATTATGGTGCATAATACTTTTTAAAAGTAAAACTTAGCACATTTAAAAAAATTTAGTATAATAGCACTGACGAAAGAATATTTAGAGATCTAGCATACTTGATTGAGTCACATGTAACATCTATAACACAAGAGTCTCAAATATCATTTGCAACTCGATAGTAATATTTTTCATCTATGATCGAGAGTTACAGATACCAATTGCCACACTTGAGTCACAAATATTATCTGCGACTCAACTAAGAGACTCATACTAAGGCAATTTCTTCTGCCATCAACTCCATGAAAAAAAAAACCATAATTTGCATAATTCAAAACCAGTTTTTCATCAACACATAACACACTCGAGAGTCGCAGATGTCAATTGCCACACTCAAATTGCAAATGTTATCTGCAACACAACTAAGAGACTCATCCTAAGACAATTTATTCTGTCATCAACTCCCTACCCAAAAAAACTATAATTTTCACAATTCAAATATAAATCGAGCCCACCATGATATAAATCGAGTGTAGTGGTAGCCATAATACATTTCATCCCATCGACACTTTCACAGATAATTATTGCTGCTTTCCTAGCCTCTCGTACCAGGTAATAAATTTATATACATATATTAAAAACCTGTTGGTAGTCATCATCCATAATAACATTAATATGATATTTAATAAATATTGTATGTAAAAAAAATATTATATACCGATCGATTCTATCTCGGATATCAGGGCATACAATGCATTGGATTGGTGGACGCCTCGAGAAACATGACCAGATAGGTGTAATGAAACATGTAATGTACATATACCATCTCATGTATATATCTATATCAATCATCAGATGTTGATCCTCAAGAACATGATCTCTTATAGCATCCCAAATATCTAAGTAAAATGCAGGAATCACCAACCAATTCCTCTCACGCCTGAACCATATCTTCCTCGAGGTCCTATATAACAAATTATTAGCCTTTGAAATACAATTGATCATCCATATAGTTGAATTAAAAACAATAATTAAAGTTTACATAATTTAAAACAAATATAAAAAGTAACATACGTTATTTAGTTTCACAAGTTTTTCTATTATGACCCCCTTAATTGTTTATGCCACATATATTCACCGAGTTCTCCTCTCTAGATTCCATCTCATTATGTAAATGAGTGGATTTCCTTGAACCTTTATCCATTCATCATCTAGTTCGACATCCATATATATTTGGACTAGTATATGCAGGCCACAATGGTGTATTGGATAAGGGTTGAAAACAAGGACTATATGTATTTTTGTATTTCAAGTTGGAATAGAAATCATCAATAAATTGCACATAATCTATATTTTATAAAATGCAACATATAATTGGGTGTGAGCATGGTCGATGATATAATTGTCATTTCCCACAAGTATAAGTTACTTCATTGATGTTAATTATTTCTCACACTTCTCTTGTAACACTAGTTGTTAGAGGTGTCTTAGACTGAAATATCCCACCTCTAATATCAAATAAAGATATCAAATATGATTTAGAAGTTGTCGCATTAACAAGTATTTCAGCTAGGACCTTTAAAGACCACATTATATCATGACTCCAAAAATCTTCAACATTTTCTTTACACTCCACAAAATATTTATTACACCTTAAAAAGATTATCTTCACTATAACCGATACAAGCAAGCCACATATATTTTTGAAAACATTATTAAAAACCTTTGATAAACTCGTGGCCATATTTCCATAACAACGAACACCTAAATCATATGTTAGTGCTTATTTTTATTTAGGTTCTACTTTTAGACATGCTCTGATTGCATCATCAGTCTCCACCAAATGCTCATATAAAATGTCAAACTCCTATTTAGAAGTATTTGTACACATCTCATGCAATATATTTTTCATAGCAATATTTCTTAACATAGTATTGAAGTCACTCACAAAGTATCGTGAACAATATTGATGATATCCAATAGGCTCAGGAAAAATCCATGCCATAGAATTCTTAATCTGCATGTCTATCTGATACAATGCATAACCTAATATGACTATTAATAACATATCGACGAAGCAAATCTAAAAACCAGCTTCAATTATTGTTCGTCTTTTCTTTGACAATAGCAAAATACAATGGATAAACTCTATTATTCGCACAATAAGCAACTATAACCAATAACTTTGCCTTGTACTTACTATAAAAGTGAGTATTGTCAATATGAATTAGAGGACACCAATATTAAAACCCATCAATTAGAGCACAAAATGCCTATAATGTTCTCCCAATTTTTTTTATTACCATCAACCATTTTATTATACCAAGTGACACTTATTCTTGGATTCTGATGGCCTGTAGCATTATAGGTAGGTTTTGAAACGATTCTTCATGTGAACCAAATAACCGCTCCAATATTTTTTGTTTAGTCATCCATGGCTTCTAACAGGAAACTTCATGCTCATAACCCCTCTTTATAGTACTTTGAATTGCTGCAATGCCAGCAATTCAATCCCTCTTTATAATTATCAACATCACCTCGATAACTAGATCTAAATCAATTTGACAATGATGTTGTAAACAAGAGGGTTCTGATATATGTGTGATCCTTTAAATTTTGAAATTTTCCATGAATTAGATCTTTGGTGATGTCCCCTATGCAAATGCCATCTTAAGGTATTTAGATATTCTAACTAAGTCAATTACATAACATTCTAGATAACTATGTCTCATATAGCAGTTAAGAATTCATAGTCTCCTCCATTATAAATGATAGCATTGTCAATATTGACAATGGTACCATAATGGAAGCATAATATTTCAAAATTACCAGAAATTATGTTAAACAGCACAACAAAATACAATTTTAATTTATTAATATATTGGGGTAATCAAAGTGTATAATTGATCAACAAAACCATAATAGTAATATAATCAGCTAAAACCTAAATTCATCAAATTAACCGGTGAACACCTACATTAATCAAATTTCATCACCATAACAAAATTATCAATCAAATTCATGTATTTCATAGCTAATATTATTATTCTATAAGTAATTTTGTATAATCCATAATTTAACCTAAATTAACGTTTACTCTTACAAAATAATTTTGTTAATGCACAATCAACAACCCAAAATCTTTATAATTTTACAAAACAACATAACTATTAGCTCGAATTATATCTAATTAACCTAATCCTTAATTCAAAATCCTAACATTCTATAAAATCAAATTAGCATAAATTTCATTAAATTAATAGAGAAAAAATGTTCAATATACCTCTAAATGTAGAATGTGGATGGTGATCAGTGGTGGCTGATTTGGCTGAAAAATGGATAAGGTGATCATGTGATGTTGTGGGTGTGTTTTGCGGCGGAGAGAGAGAGATAGAGGGTCTTAACAAATATGGAATAAGAGTCGTAGATGATATTTGTGACTCGTGTGTCATAATTTCTATCTGCGTGTGAAACTGTGTTATATCCCCAAATATTTTTTCCACTGTGTTACTTTATTAATTTTTTTTAACTATGCAAAAAAATTTGTGATATCTGGAATCAACTCATTGCATTCTATGATTGCTAATATTTAAAAAATCTTAGATGAATCAACAAGTTAACTTAATAATGAAAAATATCAATTTAATATTGAAAAAAAATGATAATTTTACTGAAATGTGTATTCGAACTAGAGTGTTTTTTTGAAATATTACAACAAGGTTTGGAGTGGAAGAAATTTAGAAAAGGAGGATGGAAGTGAAACATGAGTATATCCACGAGAGCAACAGTATGCTTGTGCTGATTGGCTGAGGATCAATATCACTATTTTCAGTGTTCTAAGAATACAACCACACTCCGCCGTATGTTCCAAAAACGGAATCAAATGGTCAGCTTTATGCCTTATAGGCCTCCTCCATGGGCTATATTTAGGTGGATTTGAGCATCATCCTGGGCATCTGGGAACAAATCTAGAATTGTTTGTTTTGTGGGATAATTTCAAAATATTTGATTTGATTTTGATTTCCACTCCAACCATCCTTTTTCCTTTCATTTTGATATTGTGCTGTCCCAATAAATTCCAGTTTCCTTTTCTTTTTTTTTTACAATCCTTTTGTAAACGAAAAAACGAAGAGAGAGAGGCCCCCCCATACAAAATTGAACTGGGTAAATGCAATGTATAGAATTTCATAATTGTGTACTGGATGCATACACGTACAGTTGACTTGATTGTCGAGAATCTTAGAGATCACCGAGAAGTTTGAAGCTTTCTTTCTTCCATCCATGCTATGCCACAAAACAATTAGGGCACAGCATTCTTTTGGGAATGGAGATAGTAATAAGGTAATTAATTGCCTTTCTCTTGCATGTCATCTTAGAAATTCTTGCTGAAGAATGCTTTATCTTTATATTTGAACCATTTCTGACGATCTTTGTTAGGAATTCTGGAAATTACATGCCTAAGAATTAAGTGACAACACTTTCAAATGGTTTAGGATATTCATACTGATAAAAATGAATTGCAGTGACAATTGTTTGATAATCTTTGTTATGACACGAATTGCAGCATACCATTGGAGTTTTAATGGCAATGAAATGAATGTTAATATTACATTTGATGGCAGTAAAAGCGTATCACAATTGCCACTAAACTTAATATAAATACTGTTATAGATGCATAAGAATTTATGCTATTGCTATAAAATATATGTATTTAGTGGATAATTAATTTTAGAAAATTAAAAGTAAACTGCTGGAGTGTGAAATCATGCCGAACAATATTTCATGGCTGACCTCATGTTGATAATGAGTTGGGAATCTTTGGGTACAGAAATCTCTGCGGCAAAGAAAATGTTTGAGCTAGAATGAGTGGAAAACAGAGATCACGCTCGCTCTACACAGATGCTAACTTATGTATCCACTTCTTCTCAAGTAATCGCAATCTTTAAAGCTTGTGGGGGTAAGAGATTTAGCTATTAAACCTGATGTTACGTACCCTTTTAATGCAGGTCAACTTGAGATATATAGAATGTTCAATGAATTATATTTTAATTACCATTATGGAGTAGCTAGAATACAATTGAGTAGAAAAGTCTACGTACTGGCCATTGTACGTGTCGTTTTTTACTGATCAGGACTAGACAATCTGCCACTTCTAATCTATAAAACGCTGTGGAGACACCATGCGGCTGTCTATTATTTCGGATCAGGAAGCAACAAGCTAGATTGTGTTTCTCCTTCGATGGATGTTCACTCGAAGACGTCTTGTCATAAGTTAGATATGTTCAGTGGATAATTGTAGCCTGACTTGAGTAGATTAGATAGGGGCCTTTTTTCTTGCATGATTTGGCAACTATTTGGAAGGATTATAGCAAATGGTAGGCCGCGCATAGTCATGTGTGGAAAAGCACCGGTGTTTCATCCATTTTAGGTTCTAGGCTGAGCCACCCCCATGAGCCTAAGAATCATGTATATGAGAGGGATGGCTCACTGATTCCGCACTTCGATGGCTTTCTCTGCAGAAATATCTAACAAAAGATTCAAGCTTGCCTGTTTAGAGGTCACCTAGTGATCCTCCTCTGGGTCCAATAATGTTCGATTGGAAACATTGCCATGATAGCTAGCATGGATATACATGGTAGTTGGGTTGGCCCATCGTGACGATTCTATGTATCTTCTTTGGATAATGCATGGATTGATTGATTTGAATTTTGAAATTCGATTTATTTCTAATATGCCAACAGACCTTTCAATGAAAGAGAGTGCAAAAGACAGAAAATCGCCAGGTTTTCACCATGTTATATATATATATATATATATAATATGGTGCATTATTATCAACTTTAAGCTGTGCGATCGATAACATGATTGAAGATTAATCTGGACAAGGCTAGCTATTCACATGAATGCAAAGAGATTTCTATTCCCTCTCGCAAAATGTGCAAAGATGACATGAAACCAAACCGGAAGGAAACCACGCACTTGAAGAAATCGCCCCCTCGGTAGCACAACCGCCTCCAATTTATTTAAGGTATATTAATTCTCAACTCGTATGGATCTTAATTAATTAAACGATTTAGTAGTTCTACTTATTTAAAAAGAAAAATTAAAATTAACTTATCTCAATTATTTTATTTTAAGTATATTAATGCTCAATTTGTATGAGTCTCAATTAAATGATTTAGTAGTTCTATTTATTAAAAAAATATAATATGTTTATTGTTGCTTCATTAAAAAAATATAATATGGATAATTGTAATTTAGATTAGATAGGTACAACATATGTACTATGTTAGGTGAATGTCAATATCGATATAAAATGATCATGCTATATTTATGCATGTAACACACCCATTTTATATTGATATTGACATTCACCTAACTTATGTAATCTAAACAAAAGATACAAATCACTCATAAATTTAAAGATATAGAGTTAAGGGAATAAGTTCACCACTCACAAAGAAGATATAGAGCTTGTTAGATTAACAAAAGGCCAAGTCAAAGACTTTTCAATTAAAATTATGCTAAAAAATCTGAATACATGGTATGATTCAAGATTATATACTTGGAACAAACTTTCAAGTATAGAAAAACACCAAAATAACATAATTAAGACCCAAATAAATGACTTTGACAGAAAGCTAGACAAATATTAACTAGCATAATAGAACATGCATAACTTCTTGTAGAAAACTTCAATATATGGATAATTGGACAATTTGAAATACCACATTCTAAACTTGAAAACCATGCAAGATAAGATTATTTCACCATGCAATAAAACATGCAAATTCAGGCTCAAAGTTGACCCATAGGTTGACCATAAACAAACAACAAGAACCTCACCCATTTGCATTGCCAACCCAAACTTAAATAGCCCAACATCAATAGAATCATTAGAGGACACTCATGTGTCATGTTTTACAATTGAAAAAGACTCATCCTTTAGTCATATGTATTATCATCACTATAGTAAAGAGTTAAGTCAATCACATTAAAAGTGTATAATGTATCTTGAAATGTGGGTAGCTCAATCATATAGGTATTTTCACCAATCTACTTTAAAACCTTAAATGGACCAGTAACTCTAGGGTTGAGCTTAGTAAACTTACCTTATAGGAACATTTGCTTGTCGAGATACACCTAAACCAAATCACCTTATTTGAGCTCTACATACTTATAATTCTTATTTGCTTGAACTTGATACTTTTGATTTTGCTTTTTAATCTTGTCATGAATTTGTTCATCCATTATTTTAAGTTGTCTGACCTTTTTTTTAACATCGCCACTAAAATTCTAACTTGTTTGAAAATGAATTAAGATAATGGACTCAATAGATTCTAACCATACATAACTTGTAAAGGACTACAACCATTAATTTTTCTAGTTAAGTGGTTATAAGTGAATTTAGTTTGTGACAATACAAGATCTCAATCTCAAATGCTCTTATTCATCAAGCTTCTCAAAAGACTTTCCAAACTTCAATTGATAATTTCAGTTTACCCATTAGTTTGTGACTGAAAAATAGCATTGAATTAAAGATGAGTACCTAGGTTCCTCTAAAGTCTATGCCAAAAATAACTTATAAACATGAAATCTTGATATGATGTTATTGTTTTCAAGATGTCATAAAGTCTAGCAATCTTCTTGAAGTATAAATCATCAATATTAATAGCATTAAATGTTTTGCTACATGAAATAAATGCATTATTTTAGAAAAATAACCAACCACAACCATAATTGAATCTTTGTTCCTTAAACTTTTAGGCAAGCCTAACATAAAATCTATGATTATATATTCTTACGAAGCTTTAATTACCAGAAGTGGAGTGCGTAAACCTGAATATTGACTATGTGATTTAGCAATATGGCATGTCCTACAATGTTGTATAAACCTTGCAACATCTTTATTCATCTTTGGCTAGAAAACATTATCCTCGATAATAGCAAGTGTTTTGTCTCTCTTAAAGTGACCATCAAGTCCATCGCTATAAGCTTCAAAGATAATGGCTTCCCTCAAAAGAACCTTGATGAATACACAAACAATTTCATTTAAAAAGATAACCTTCTAGCACAACAAAATGCTTGGAAACACTATTTTTGCATTCAACACATATCTTATTGAAATTACCATCATGCTTGTAGAGATCTTTCAATACTTTAAAACTTGCCACTTCCACTTACATATTAGTCAATAAAAAATATCTTCGACTCAAAAGCATCAACAATAACATTATAAACTCTAGATTTGTGCTTTAAAGAAAAACTAAAAGTATTTTAAATTTGTTTAGAACAATTAAATTATTTAAATACCATGTGAAAAAAAGAGGTGTGGCTTAAGCCCAATGGCTTTATGTCTTTTTCATTTTTTTTTATTAAAGTTAAATTACTTAATTACCTGTGGATTCAAGATTAAAAAAAATATTATCCAGCGGTATTTTGGCATTTTCATCATGATTTTTTTTGTTAATAGAAAGTTAACACGAACAGTTTTGTATTTTAATATTTTAAAACAAACTTTGTGGTGCCTGCCACTAACGCGTCAATGGGTGGGCAATACATGTAGGGTCATTTGTTCATCAAACACTTCCTTACGTAATGACTTTTGAAAACCCTTGGCGCCCCTTGCTCTAAAGGACAACACATGTGTCAAACACACCTCTGATTTGGTGTTGGCAGCCATTTCTTTTCTTTTTCTTCTCCCTCTACCTCAAATTTCACGCCAGCACTTTCAAATTTTTAAACCAACCCCTTCAAAAATTTTCCCTTAACATTTGGTTCTTATCCTTTTGATTACTATTTTTTTTAATAATCAATAAAATTAGAATTCCTTTCCAATTTCACCACTTCTATTTTGTTATCTTTAAAATTTGGTCTCTGTTCTTTTTATTTCTATTTGTTTAGTTTGGAGTAATTTCATATTTGTTTTTACAATCTCATCTTTCTTTGGCTTTTTCTCATATCAAATTTATTTTTCACTCTTTTGATTTTTTTTTTACTTTGACAAGTTTTTAAATTGATATTTTCTCATGATTTCATTTTTTAAAATTAAATTGGTTTAGGATGAAGCTTCATAATAGAATTCGGGCCTAGGATTTCACGGGTTGTGAGTTTTGAAGATTATATTAGGTTTGTGTCGGGTTTGCTTGGTTTTTTATTTCTCTTTGTTTAAGATTTTTTCTCATTTTCATACTTCATCATTTATTAATTTAAATGGAGTTGGGTTCTATTCTTTTTATTTATTTTCTTTCTATATAATTTTTTATTGGTCTAGAAAATGACCTTAATTATCTCGAGTGTTTTTATTTTTTATTCTTTGTAGGTTTTTGTTTTTGCTAATCCTTTAAATGAATATATTTTTCGATGCCATTCTTCAATATTTGGAATAATTTCTTAAAACAATTTATAAATTTAAAATCCGTTTTCAATTCATCCCCCTTTAATTTTTAATTTTTCAAATTTAGTCTCTATTCTTTTGATTGTTATTTGTTTTGTTTGAGATAGATTTTTAATTTTTTTTAATTTCCACCTCCTTAGTTTTTTTTCCCGTCAAATTAATCCCAATTTTTCTTATTACTATTTTTTTTCTTTAAATTGTTACTTTTTCTTATTATATCATTCAATATTGAAATGAATAGGAATTGAGCTTCTTGACTAAACCCAAGTCTACAATTTCATGGCCTTTAGGTTTTAGAGATTAAACCAAGTTATGGAGGTCATATTTTTTAAGTTTCGTCTTTCAATATTTATTCAATTGGAGATCGGGCTATGTTATTTTTTTTATTTGGTTTTTTGTAAGATTTTTCACTGATTTTGAAAATGACATAAGTTTTCTCGAGTTTTTTATTTGCTAGCTATTCAAAATTAAAGTGGTTTGGAATTAAGCTTCTTGTTTTAGCTCGGGTTTAGGATTTAAAGGGTTGCAAATTTGAGATCATAGCCCAAGTTTATAAGGTTTGTTCGTGTTTGCTTGGTTTATTTCTTTTTCTTTTTTTAAGCTGATGGTTTTTTTTAATTTCATCATTCGATATTTATATTAGTGATTAAGCTCTATTTTTTCTTTATCTACCTTCTATATGATGTTTTGTGAATTTTTAAAATGCCCTAAGTTGTCTTGGGACTTTTTATTTTTCATTTTCTATTGTATTTACTTTTTCAAGTTTTCTAAATTGATTTTTTTTCTTAATTTTATCCTTTAATATTTTATTGGTTGGGAATTAATTTTCTTTTTTGGTTCCATCCTTCAAAGTTGAGGTTTTTTGAAATTAAACTTCATGATTTTCTCTGATTTTCTTTCTATTTGTTTATCTCGGTCCCATCTCTTAAACTGCGAGTTTTGCATGTTGGCCTAGGTTGGCTTGATTTTTTTTTTATGGTCATTCTTTTAAAATTTAATATATTTTGCACATCGTCCTTTAGCATTAGGTTGCTTTGGAATTGAGTTGTGTAATGTTTTCCGAGTTGCCTTCTATTCGGTTATCTTATTCGCATGATCTAAATCACAGAGTTTGGTTTACTTGGTTTTTTTAGATTCTTTTTTTAGTTAACCCTCTTTTCAATTCCATCATTCAACATAGATGAAGAACCAAATGCAGATACAACCAGGTTTTTCAATCTTTTGAAAGATTCCAACAAACTATTATGGGATAGGTGCACAAATCATAGTAAATTATTAGTTGTTGCGCAAGTGTTCATCATTAACTTAGATCATTGGCTAAGTAAAGTTAGTTACGATATAATCATCGAATGAGCGAGAATCATTTTACCTGAAGGGGATAGGCTAAAAGAAAACTTCTATGATACTAAATCTATTATGAAACCCCCTGTCCTAAGATACTAAATCTATTATGAAACCCCTTGTCCTAAGATACCAAAGAATTAACATGTTTAAACTTCTGCATGTTGTACTATCGTGAAAATGTAGATTTGATTAAGAGCAAAACTTGTGGGCATGCTTAGTATAAACTCAAAACTGGTAGGGGAATGTCTCTTGTCTCATATAGAAAATTTAAATACTTCTCAATCACTTTTAAACTGTAAAGGTTATTCATGTCTCCAAATATTGTTGTCCATGTGACATGACATCATTCACATAATATAATGGGTGGAGTCATGGTACAACCTTTCGATCATAAAGCTTGGAAGAAGTTTAAGAGGATGCATCCTTAATTTTCAATTGAACTACGGAACATACAGGTTGGTTTATGCACATATGGATTCAACCCATTCAGGTTATTTTCTAAACCCTATTATTGTTGGTCGGTGCTACTTACGGTTTACAACTTGTCACCAAAGATGTGTATGAGACTAGAGTTGATATTTTATCTACATTCATACTCAGTCTTAATAGTCCGAGTAGGAATATAGATGTTTGTCTTCGATAGTTGATTGATGAGTTGATTTAGTTGTAGTCATTCAGGACTTGAAATATGATGTCTCAGGGAAACATGATTTTTAGATAAAGATAATTTTGATATGAACTATCAATGATTTTATTGTGTATAGGATGGATTATGGTTAAACACGCCTGAAAAATTAGCATGTTCATACTATAGGAAAAATAGCAAGGCCTTTACCTTAATAAATGATGGTAAAATGTATTTTTTTTATTGCCAATAAATGTTATTTTCAATTGATCACAAATACAGAAAGAATAAAAAGGAATGCTTTGTAGCTCAAGTTGAAAGAAATGTTGCATTGTCGGTACCGTCAAGTGAAGAATTGTATGATGAGGTCTCATAGTACGAGGACATTGTGTTTAGTTTTCAATATGTTAAACATAAGTTTTCTAGTTTTGGTGTGACTTATAATTGGATAAAGCAAAGTATTTTTGGAGCTTCTTTATTGGAAGACTAATCTTTCCCGTCATAATTTGGATGTCATGCATATCGAAAATAACATGTTTGAAAATATTTTTAACATGGTGATAGACGTGAAAGGAAAGATAAGGGATGCCAAAAAGGCTAAAATGGGTATATTTTTGTTTTATCATCATAAGAATATGGAGTTGGTTTATGATGGGATATTGATTGTAAAACCCAAAGTCAGCTTTGTCTTAGACAAGAATGCACAAGAGTATGTATTTTCCTGATGGATATGCTTCGAACATATCTAAATTGGTGAATTTGGAGGAGATCATATGGAATGAAGAGTCATAATTGTCACATGTTTATGTAAACACTCATTCCACTTGCTTACTAGGATTTATTGCCAAAAAGGATATAGAATGCACTTGCAGAAATCAATCACTTTTTTAGAGATGGAGAAACTTGAAATGAATATTGTCTAAATAATCTGTAAACTTGAGATGATACTCTCTTCATCCTTCTTCGACTCAATTGAGCATCTACCCATATATTTACCATTTAGAGCAAAAGTTGATGGGCTTTTCTAGTATAAATGGATGTATCCCTTTAAAAAGTTAAGGATTACATATACATCCTAATTAAATTACTAGTCTTTTTTTAAAAAAAAAATATATAACATTTATTTATTCAATCTTAGTTTAGTTCCATGCAGATACTTGTTCAACTTTAATGAAAAAAAAGTTAAAAACAACATGCATGTTGACACTTTGATATGAGAAGTTTTTATCGTTGAAGAGATCTTAATATTTATCTCATACCATTTGTAAGTCTTATTTGAAAACAAGAATCAGCCGCGTTCCAAGACATGATAATAGTGGGAAAGTGTCTTCGAGTGAGAATTTAACAATATTTTTTCATCCTAGATGACGTTTATCAAAAAAATACATTGAGGGGTAGATACTTGACAAAGATCAAATTCAGACATACATATAATTATATGTTATTTAACCACGATGAATTGAAACCTTTTATTCTGTAAGTACAATATTAACATGTCTTTTTAAAACAACTTTCTTTTATACTCTCATATAAACTTATATATTGAATAATTTCTTATAGACATCACCATTAATTTTTGCTATCTTAAAATTCACATTTGATTGAATCTTAATTTTTTTTTATTACAAGAAGAACAATCTACCACGTAGTTTAAAACACATGTAAGCAATACATAGGGGTGTTAAAAAAAAACCAACCAAAAATAACCAAAGAAACTAAAAAATTAACCTAGACAAAAAAACTGAACAAACCGATTAAATAAGTACATCTGGTTCAATTTGGTTTGGTTTCGGTTTCAATAAGCTAAAATCAATTTGAACCAAACTAGTTCAACCAAACTTAATCAAATGGGAAAAAACGGTATAAAAAGGAATTTTCAATAAACCCTAAATCACTTAGCAGCACTACAGCCACAACCCATCTCCCCCTTCTTTTCTCTCTCGTGTTCTCCCTCATAGCCCTATCTTCCCGAGCTAAACAACTCTCACTGTAACTATATCTGGTTGTTTGTTCGATATGGTACCAAATTAATATCTCATTTCCCTAATTGGTCAAGGGTTTCATCGAGATCCACCTCAAAAGTTATATATATGTGACACAATGGTTATTTGCACATGGAAGTTATCTTAAAACCCATTTTAATATATGCTGACTAGGTTTGATCAAACATTCATCATGTCCCAAAGATATTTCTTTTATTGGTTAGGTTGTTCTATCATATATACTTCTTAGAACTGAGAGTAAAAGTGTTGTCTCCTTCTAGTACGGACTATAACATTGCCTAATGGCAGGAACCCAAATTGGCTTTGTTTATAACAAAGGAAGGAAACTTCTTTAGTTTTGTTTAAGATTCTTTCATTTAACATGGTTTCTCTTTATCATTCGTGATCAGAACTAAAGGCATTTATTTTTTCGAGTTCAAATGGTAGCAACAACGAAGAAGTCGGAATCTGTCCTGCAGCCCAGACACTGTTCAGTGTTCAGCCCATATCTCAAGTTCTAAAAGTCCAAATGCACCCATTCTTATTTTGTTGGAAAGCTGAGACAATTTCCTAGAACTTTCATACGGACTATATATTCAAATTCTAATGTTAGCAATGACATTTTCTGCAGATAAAAAGATAAGGATTATTACCCAGTCAAGAGGTGGTCACTCACTCAACAATTAGTCATCAAATCAATAATTCTGAATTTTGGCCTATAAAAAGAGGCATTTTCCATGTATTTAGGCATCTTGGTTTTTATATCAAGATCATGTTCTTGCTCTCTCTCTCTTTATATTTTTGTAATGCTTAAGTTTTGTTTATATTAATCTCTTGTTTATGCTTTTCATTTCCTTTCCTTTACTTAGTTAACTTTTATCTTATTTATATTCTTATCTTGTTTATTTATGTTCTTCTTCTTCATTATGTTTAACTAAGTTAATTATGTCAAGGTGAAAAGGTTTCACTAATTGCATTAGAATAACCATAATATAAACTCAACATGGACTTTAATGTTTATATCCAAGAAAGTTTGTTATTAACATGTCTTATCTTTTTATCTTACTAATTCTTAATACCTTGCTTGTTAAATGATTAATCTAGATTTATGTTGTATAACACTTGGTACAACAAATGCTTGGCACTTTCATAGCCAACTGTATGGTATAACCTACACATGTGCTATGAAAGGAACTTGATTTGTTGTTGATATAAGTTAGCATCATGAATTCTTGACAATATTTAAAAGTATGGTGTTACTAAAATAAGATAATTAATATGATCATGTTACAAATTTATAATGAACTATTAAGGATAAATAATCTGATTGAAACCTTCTTTGTGTGTGGTTTCCAGTTGAGTAATAAAAAGAGTTTATATTATATTTACTTCTAATATCATTAGTGGATCCTCTAATTTTGACAACTGTTTTTATCATTGTTTAATCCTCACATTAATCTCACATCTCAAAGATCTCTTTAACTCTTTGTTAAATTATATATATATATATATATATATATATATATATATATATTATTTGTAATTTATATAGTTCACCTCATTATGGTTCGACCCCGGTCTTGTCGAGTTATTTATTACTTCGACACTCCTACACTTGGGAGAAGACATCAACTCTTTGGTCGTGTCATAGAGTTTTATAGAGTTGAAAAAAATTATAAGACTTTGCTATTGAACATTACAGACAAATTACCGATGAACTAATTCCCTTAGAGAATTTTAAGGAGTTGAAAAACAATTACAGGACTTTGCCACTGAACATTACAAATGGAATTGCCGACAAACTAAGTCCCTCAGGGAATTGGAAAAAATTACAGGACTTTTTCACTAAAAATTACATATACATTTACTAAGAAAACAAAATTTCATTGGAAAATTTTGTGGGGTTTGGTAATTTTTAGGTGTTGTAAAAAGATTTTAGTATTAATTACAAACAGAATTACAAAAAGACGTTTAAAATTTATAAATATTTAATAGCCAATCAATAAATTTATTAGTAAAACCCCAATTAATAAAAGACCTGAATCCTTAATTCCAGAAAACAAAAATACCCATATTCTTCCTCTTTTCTCTCTCCCAAAAGAATTTCTTATTTTCATTGTTCCTCTCTTTATTTTCCCCTATCCCTCTCCCTTCATCGCCCTATCTTCCCCTCTCCCTCCATCCTCCACAATAGTGACAGGTGACAAGTCTTCATCCTCCATGCCAAGTAAATATTCCCCCTCTCATCCTTCTACTCTTTTTTTTTCTTTGTTGCTACTATTTAGGTTGATTTTTTTTTAGTGAGATCATTCTTTTAAAAACTTACTGTTTGTTTACCTTTTATTTTGATTCTAATTTTTACTTTTTTTGACAAATTTCTTCGATCGAGTTGAATTTTTGAGGTACTTAGTTATTCATATGTGCCGACACTATTTTGGTTACCTCTGAAAGGATCTCGATTATTCCAACAATTTTATTTGTCCTCAACCACATTAAAGGTCTATTTTTAAACCCACATAATATTTTGGATGTTTTTACACTTTTGTAATAAATTATTATGATGGATTGATAATTGTTATGGTTTGGATTAATTGTGATGATTTGGGTTAATTATTGATTGATGGTGAAAAATAGATTTAGGATTTGGTTAAAGATAGTAATTTTGGAGTTTTTTAAGTTTGATGATTTAATTATGAAATAGATTAAGTTATTTTGTTAATATGAGAGTATGAATTGAATTTTAATAAGTTTTATGTGAATTGAAAATTAGTTAGTTTTATCTTTTAATTAATTTTAGCAATTGTAAATAGGAGGTTTGATGTATTAGTTATGAAATTAGTGAGGTTATTGATGGTAATATGAGGTTGTGAAATTCACTTGTGGGAATATATAGGTTTAAGTTAAATGAGAGTAATTTTAGTTTCCTATTGATTTGATGGTTTAATTGTAAAATATACTAGGATGTTAAGATGTTTTAGAAATTATTAATTGAATTTCATGGGTTCTTGTCTAATTTTATTCATTTAAATATTTAGGTTACATGGGAAAAAAATAGTTTTGAGCTGCAATTTACAACTTGCAATATTCCACATAGATATCAAGATAAATCAATTAAATATTAATCATAAATAAAATCAATTGATTTGTGAATTCATTTATTAATGTGTATTTCTAGATTTTATAATTTTATGTAATTTCCGGTATAGAAGAGGTGCTGTCAAAATTATATAATAATAATGTTATTACTTTATTTTTATCAAAAAAATTTAGATGATGAAAAAAAGATCATTAAAGAGTAATAAAGATAAGAGTGTCACTTGTTCTTCTAGCAGCCCTTCTGATGAGTATGAGTTGTTAGATGTCAATCATGACGAGGCACCTCACGCACATGTACCCTCTCTCGATGCATGCTCGTCGAGTGTCAGCGTGACTCGTAAAGGAGGCATCCTTTTTTAGCAAAATGTATACCCTAGGAAATATATAGCTTAGTGAAAGCCTGACCACAACATGTAAGTTTGTTTTCCTTCCCTGCATGATAAAAAAAATAAACAATAATGGATAATATTTAATAATTAATTTCAATGAATAGATGGAATTTCAAGTTTACAAATATAGAGGTTGCTCGCACGATAACATCAGTGATAAAATCATCGATGAAAGTGCCTTTGTTTCAGTGAAGTTAGGTTTCCAAAAATCCTGAATAGAAGCTTATGATAGATATTTGGTTTGGAAATTCCAAGGTTAGCATATACAAAAACATTTTTTTAATATTTAATTCAGTTAGATTTTTAATTTTAATAAAGTAATTATTTTATGAATTTGACGTGTAAGAAAAATAATTATTGGGAAGAGGCTGACAACGGCGTGGCCAGGAGAGTATAAGAGAATCACAACGTCATTAAGTAGATTTGACTTCAAAATATGATATTTTTTAAAATCTTAAAATTTTATTTTTCATAATCTTAACTGATAATTTTTTCTATGAACCAAGTTGCGTGATTTCTTGTATGATGCCCAAAACAAATTCAAAGAAATATGCAAAAGATAAAGGTTTTTTAGGTTAGGAAGATATGGATGTATGAAGGATTTTAGACCTTCACACGTCTTGAAGAGTATCTGGGACATTTATATCTAACACATGATGTCTGGGCATTTCTTGCAGCAGTCACAATCCGATTTAAAGAACCGGACCAAGGAAATTCATGGTTTTATTACCACCCATACCAATGGATCCATTCTGTTTGTTTTGCATGCCAAACAGATGGTAAAATTATGTTTTATAAGATAGTTTTTTTAAATTGTTGTATTATTTTAAATTTTATAACTAACAATAGCTTTATTTTATAGGTCATGGTACTTATACACGATCCAAGATCAATTGAGCTATTTGTTGAAACCCGCATGCAGAAGGAGAACTGTTAGAAAAGGGTGCACCCAACTTGTGAATAACCAAATCCAGAAGTTCGTGATAAGTTGGATTTCAACAAAGAAAATTTAAGTTATTATTTTTTTATTTGTTGACTTGTTTTTTTTTTTTCAGGAAACATATAACACCGGATTGTAAGAAAGATACGTGGGTGATCCTTCAACCTATCCAAAACACAAGTTGGAGGTTGGATGTACTAGTTGACACAATAGAAATCAATTTTATTGTATCTCCAACACTACGTTCGAGGATATGTGGGATGTTGGGACCTCACAATCAGGATCGAGCCATTAATCTTTGGTTGTCCATGTGATTGTACAAGAACAAGTTCAAGTTGAGACAACCCAACTTAGTGCTAAGATGGCCTAACTTAGAGTTGAAATGGTAAATTTGAGAGATAAAGTGAATGTCCTCGAGCAGCTATTGACAACCTTCATAGTACTTGTGGTCAACTTCATCGCCCCCTGGTTCCGGTTAAGATCTGCCTCCTCCTCCTCTAGCTTCGTTCCACTAGATAGATAAATTGTGTTAATAATATTTGTTTAAATTAATAATAGAATTTGGAATTTTTATTTTATTTTAATTCATTTTTTATTTTTTTAATTGTATTATTTATTTTAATTTGTGAGGAGAGAGAAGAAGGTCATCGTTGATGACTTGAGTGTGCCACCATTGCCACCTAAAGGTGACGAGTGTCTCACTTTCCTTTGACAACAAGTGTGGCCCACTTGGGTCACTATTATCTTTCTTGATGTCGTTGGATTCATCTTGTCGAGTTATTTCTAATGGTACTAGTAGTGTCATAAATGGAGCTTCAATATGTTTTTGGTGTCTTTATCTCTTTCCTCTTTCCTAACAAATTACAATAAAGAGAGATAAGAGAGAAAAGGAAAAAAAACTTTAAAAGCATATTTAAGCTCTAATTATGACACATTGGGTACCATCGAGAAGATTTCGACAAGATGAATCTAAAAACACCAAGAAAACTCACCAACAATGACCCAAAGGGGTCACACTTGCTGTTAAAAGCAAGTGAGCCACTCATTACCTTTGGATGACAATTATGGCCCATTTAAGCCATCGTTGGTAACTATTCTTAATGTCATTATATTTGTATCATCGAGATATTTCTGATGGTATTGTAATCGGAGCTTCATGTGCATCTAGGGTCTCTTTCTTTATTTTATTTTTATGTCTCCTCTCTCCTCATGGGCATCTCATTTCATAATTTCTTTTAAATGTCGTGATTTTGAATATGAACAATCAAGAATGTCATATTTCCTAACCATAACATGTATAAATTATGTTATTCTCTAATTTTTCTTTTGGAACAATGTTATTTCATCAATATTAAAAAAAAAGTGTTAATAACTAAAAACATCCTGAATTATGGTCTCCTGTTTTGAAATATCACTCCTAGATTAGTGGTGATTAATAGCCATGTAAGACGTTGACAGGTGATGCTTAATACCAATGTAAGACACTCAATGATAAATTATAAAAGGAATTACTGAAGTCCTAAAAAATCAATGTAACTTATAAATAAAGCTTATGTGTTATATAATCGGTTAATCACTTGATCCTTGTAATTTGATTCATTTTCTTTATCCAATGTGGTTGATAACTTGATGCGGAAAGCTAAGGTGGCTAGTAGCTATTGTCTAGTTAGCCAAGGTGGTTAATAGATAGTAGGCCAAATACCTGCAAAATGTCTCTTATGGTAGACAACTCTCATATGCTTAAGTAAGTATATTTATATTGAGAGAGTGTGTGCCATATTCTAGAGAGATAGACTTTAAAAATATACATGCAGTAGAGAATGAAGATTGTGAACCTTGAACATGAAGAATTAATGAGGTATTTATAACTCATGAGTTTTGTCCTTTTATAAAGAGGAAAGGTTGGAAAATCATTTCACCCATATAAATTAAGATTTATATTCCACTTAAAATAATATGTACTGAGTCAATATAAAAATATCAACCCACATAGGATCCTTAAAAACTCAAGAGAGAAAGAAGAGTGTTGGGCTTAAGCGAGTTGCTTAAGCCCGTTAAGGGCGGAAAATACTCTAAGCACATTACCTGAGCTCGTGGTAGTTATATATATATATAATCCTATCTCAGAATAGAATATTTTATTTTAGTTGGTGAATAAAAAATATAAGGAATAATATTCAATATCTTCATGAAAAAACAACAGGTTTTCCAAGTTTTTAAATAATAGAGCATATTTAGTGGCATAATTATAATTTTGAAACAAAATAACAAACAGTTTACCATTTTAAGATGAAATTTTATCAAGTAAACGAGATGACATGCCCGCGCGCTGCCGCGGGCTTATAAAACAAATGCACTTAATAGCGTTATAATTGTGAACCAACGCTAGATAAGTAATAGAAATTAAAGGTATGATGGAGCAAATATTTCATGACGAAAAAAAAAGTTATGTTGGTGATCAAAAACTAAGAGATTGAACAAAATGATTTGTAGCAATTTACCGTGTTTTGTGAGGAAAAATACAGTGTTTTCGCCACATGATTTAACTTTTCAGTTAATAAAAAGAAAAAAATTTACAAAGCTAAATTCTCTACCAACTTAATATTAAAAAAAAAACAATAAAGATAATTTTGGAAGGAAAAAAACCCATGAGAAAAAACATTGTAGCAATTGACAATGTTTTGTGAAGAAAACTATAGCGCTTTTTCCAATAAAATAAAATAAAAAACCGTTTAGAGAAATATTGTAGCAATCCACAGTGTTTTGTGACAAAAATTACAACGATTTCCTCATATGATTTAGTTTTACTGTAATTATAATTCTTAACCAACTCAATATTCAAAAAAAAAATCAACAAAGATAATTTTAGAAAAAATCATAAAAAAATCACATGGGAAAACACTGCAACAATTCACAGTGTTTTAAAGAAAAAATTACAAAGCTAAATTCTTAATCAGCTCAATATTAAAAAAATTTTGACAGAGACAATTTTAGGAAAAAAAATAACAAAACAACACAAAAAAAAAGAAAAAAAATCATATTGGAAACACTGTAGCAATTCACAGTGTTTTGTGATGAAAGCTACAGTGCTTATCTACATGATTTAGCCTTATTTGTAATGACTTGTAATTATAATTTACAAACAACTCAATATTAAAAAAATAAAATTAAAAAGGATAATTTGAAAAAAGTTATAACAAAAAACCATGCGGAGAGACACCGTAGCAATTCACAATGTTTTATGAGCAAAGCTACAATGTTTTCCCCACATAATTAAGCTTTATTACAAAGTTAAATTCTAACCAACTCAATATTAAAAAAAAATCGATGAAGATAATTTCAGAAAAAAATATCATAAAAAAAAACACAAAAGAAACTGGAAGAAAACCATGTGAGGAAAAACCGTATCAATCCATAGTGTTTTGTGAGGAAAAACTTGTATTTACTTGTAATTGCAATTCTTAACCAGCTTAACATTTAAAAATAAAATTGACAAAGATAATTTTAGGAAAAAACATTATATAAACAGAAAAAAACCATGTGGGAAAAAACATTGTAGCAATCAACAGTAATTTTCAAAAAAAGTTACAGTGTTTTCCTAACATATTGTAACTGTAATTTTTAACCAGCTCAATATTAAAAAATAAAATAAAAAAAGATAATTTTGGAGAAAAAAAACCTTGCGGAGAAACACTGTAGCAATCAATAATGTTTTAAAGAAAAAAATTACAAAACCAAATTCTCAATCAGCTCAATATTAAAATAAATTGACAAATATAAGTTTAAAAAATAAAGAAATAAAATAGAAAACTATGTGGAAAAACATCGCAGCAATTCACAATATTTTAAAGAAAAAAATTATAAAGCAAAAATTTTAATCATGTCAATATTTAAAAGGTAAAATCAATAAAAATAGTTTTGAAAAAAAAATAAATGAAAAAAATAGAAAAAATAGAAAAGTTAAAAAAAAAGGACAAAAAAACAAAAAACAAAAAGAAAAGTTAACAAAAAAAAAAGAATCATTATAAATTATTATTTTAATCCACAATAAAATATATATAAAGAAACAGTAACTTTCCAATATTATTTAGAGTATGTTTTAATTACTGCAAGATTGTTCATCATTTAAATAAAATATAAATAGGAATAAAAAGGTGCAAAGAAAATTTTTTTAAAAAAAGAAAAAAACAAAACTAGACCATACCTCACATACTTCCTGAACTCTCTCTTTCATAACCACCAGGATTTTGGCACGTGTTAGGTCCAGCTAGCGTTTATTTCGATATCCACCTGATGTTCCCTTCCATGACATGACATCACAGAATCAAAGACTTTGCGGACCCCAATGCTCTCGAAGGTTCCCCATCTGCTTGCTGTCCGTAGGATGTGACATTTGTGTGCCGTCTGATCGAGGAGTTTGATTTAGAAAGATCCCAACTGCTCTAATATATGGGCTGTAATGCACCGTCGCCACCCTCTGCAGTGCTGGTCCCACTGTATGAGTTCGCAGCACATGGGAGTGGCGCCGCCTAAAGCTGATTCGCCACTAAAATTGGCTTCATGAACACGACAAATAATAGAAACTACCACATAATCCTGAGGGATACAAAAATTGCTACGAAATAATATCTGAAAATCGTAGATAACATAATTATCTCTAGAACGCAATCGAGTCCTCTTTGAAAGACACGTGGATGATTATTTAGACTAATGAATTAATTTACATCACTTTTCTGCGTTTGATGTTTGGCAAAGTACCTCCTTTTTAATATTATCTTTTTTTAACAAATAAATCAAATATATATTGATTTTGCTAATCAATACGATTAATATAACTTAAAATAATATCCTCGGAGTTCCTCGGCCCTTTGAGCCGGGAAGAAAGTTTGCCCCCGTTAACAGTCTTATAATTGAATGAGAAAAGTTCCTTAATTGTAACATATTTCCTAAATTGTTCTGAACATATATATTTATTAAGTAAATGTTTTCATATTAATTAGTTTTAGTGGATTTAATCTATCCATATATATAATGGGAACAAAATAAAAATACGACAACGTTTTAGCTTTATTGTTAGAGTCACTAACTATTGTTCTCGATTGATGGAACAAACACTCTCGAGTGATCTTGATCACCAACCAGATGATTCCATTGCAAAGGTTGTCAATCACAGAATAATGGTGCTATAAATTTGCTTTTTAGTTTAAATATTATAAATCTTAAGATTATTTAAGGTTTATTTAATTATTAATTTTAAAATTTTAAAAATTAATCAAGATATGTGTAAATTAACCCAAACATTTAATAATATTATAAAGAAAAAAAAGTCTAATTGTCGTTGCTATGACAATTTTAGTGAATGTGAGTTGAGATTTTAGTTTTTTTATGTTTTTTTTAATAGTTTTGATAGGTAAAGATTATAAAAATAAATGTGATTTTATATGAAAATAACTTTTTCAATTAAAAAAAATACACCAACGCTTTATTTGTTATCAGCTATAATTTCGCAGCTCTTTCGCTAAATCTTTTGCCTAGCACGAGAACATATTAACGATATTTAAAATTAACAATTTAGTATTAATCTTCAAATGAAAAGTCTTTAAGAATACCGAGTATTTTCAATCATTCTAGTTTACACGTTGACGATATTCTACATGTCAGATAAAAAAAAATTTGACCATAATAAAATAATAAGATGGTAAAAAATTATTTATTATTATTATTATTAAATTTAACCTAAATAATTAATTTTAAAACTTGTTAATTCTATTCCTTCTCTAGCTTGGGTTAAAAATTAAATTTTATATATAAAAATTGTTTGGACATAACCAAATTAACTTGATTAATTCCAAAAACAACTCGATCGAGATAAAAATATAAAATTAACTCTTATTCTGATATTAAAACTAAACCTTGGGAGAGTTAATTAGGTTATCTATTTTCTCATAAAATAAGAAATATTTAATCATACTATTATAATTGATAAATATATTAAATAAGAATTAAAAAAAAAGTATATAATTTAGTAAATCTGGATGGATGAGATGGTTTACGCTAGTAATTTAAAATTTGCAGTACAGTATTTAAGCAACAATACAATATTAAGCTTTTTGTTATGATACGCCAAATAAATTTGTATTATTGTGATTTTGTTTTATACTTTTCTTTTCTATTTTCTTAATATAAATAATAATATACGTAAGCTTCAAGAGACCTTAGCATTTTAAAAACCCTGACCAGCCTCCTCCTGGCCAACATGAATTAGGCACCGTTACCGTCTTTTCCAGGAATGGTATGTTCTTTGGTCTGGAGACACATAATTCTTTTAGAGGTGGTATGTTCTTTTCTCTGCGCCCCATTAATTAATATAAGCATCTAACTATTATTTAAAATTTAAAACGCTGCGGGGGTGAATATTTTGCAGTCAACGCTCTTCATTCACCTATAAAGTATTGTGGAAGACTTTATTTATTTTTTAAAAAATTATTTTAGTTCTTAAAATTTAATTTGGATAATTTAATTATGATTGAAGGCCAATTGATTTGGATTTGTTAAACAATGATAAAATTGGAAAAATAAAAACCAAAATTTAAAAGACATCAAGTCACACATGGATGATGTGCCAGAAATTTTATGAAAGATACATTTTGGTTCTTTAACTTTAAAAATAACATAAATAATATAATTTTGATGCCTCAATTATTTTCAAATTTAGTTTTAGTACAAGAGTTTTTTTTTGTTTTTTTAGTCCTCGATTGAGAGAGGAGAAAGAAAGGTCGTAGGATTCTGTCGGTAGAAAAAGAAAAATATCATTGACACTGATTTACGCAACCAAAACGGTTGATATTTGTGTCAAATATTCCATCTGATGAAGGGAATTTATTAGGTGTTTTTTTTATCTTTAAAGTTTGTGAAAAAACATATTTGAGTTCAATTTGATTTATGGTTTCGGGTTGATTTCAGTTTTTTATATGGTTTTTTTTAGTTCATAGATAGATTTATCACAATTCATGAGGTGTTTTGGGTAAATAATAAGTTGAAAAACAGGTTTTTGGATAAAAAAAAAACATAAACCTTAATTTTCTACACAAATCAAATGACGCATCGTCTAGTTTTTTTTCAACAAAAATTGGAGCAGACGACTACCCCTAGTTGCAATTAAAAAAGGGAGGGGTAGTCATGTGGATCTATCAAAGCAAGCCCACAATTGGGCCCTAATAAAATGAGTCACGCAGGCTAACTTGATTTACTAGGCTCAAAAGCGCTTCACCTTTGAATTTTTATTCTAAATTATTTTTTTGTTCTAATTCTTTTTAAATAAAATTAATGCTTTTTTATATGGTTTTTTCTCTAATTGTTTTTATTTATATTTAGATTAATACTCCTTCTCTTTTTTATTCTATTTAGAGAGTCTCTTTTAAATGACAACTATTTTTTTTGTTATACATTTAAATTTTGTAGAGTTTTTATGATTCATCTATAATTTTTTTTATCTTTTGCATAGATGAAATTTAATTTTAAAAATAAATTAAATTATTTTCAAATAATATCTCTAAAATGTGCGGCCTTACAAAGTGTTTTTTTCTCTTTTATTGTATTCAATCAATTTAATTTGCATTTCTATTTTTATTATTTTTTGCTTGAATAAAAAAATTATTTTTATAAACAAATTTAGAAAACACAATTGGATAAATATCTCAGTTTACGAGATTAAATATCTTGATGTACATCTATTTGTCAGTTTTTTCATTTTTATTTTTATTTGTGGTTTATGGTTTTTTTATTTATTAACACCCATAATTTTTTTATTTATTTGATTATATGTATGCATAAATTATTTTTATTTTCACTTAAATTATTTTTAACTATAAAAACATGTTAAAAAAATATTTAACTGATGACAAAGCCTTAATTCAAGAAACAAGATTTCCCCTTTTTTTAACTATAAAAACATGTTGAAAAAATTATTTTCACTTAAATTATTCATAATGCGCCTTAATTCAAGAAACAAGATTTCCCCTTTTTTTAAAAAAAAAAAAAAACACCCAAGGTTTAGCTATTCAATTTTGTCGTTCTAATTAAACAGGAAACGTTAACTGTGAGCCAACAAAAAACGTAGCTGCTTCTGGTCCTGGACGATCAAAGATCAGACCATTTAGTATTCCTAATATGTCCATGGAATGATTAATTTCTAGTAAACTAATACAAAGTCAATAATAACTTGTTCGATGCTGATACTGCAACCTGCGATAAGTATAAATCTTAACACACTAATCTGGCCAATCCCTTAATAACAAGTTGCCAAAATCTCCCCCCAACACTGCTGTTTTGTCTCCATCAACTTCCCCCTTCCTCTATATATATAATCACCACCACTCGCATCGATCGCATAACATTCTCAACCAACCTAGCAGCATCCAACACACAGAGAGAAACAGAGGAAGAGGCTACTATTTTTCTTTAATTTTAGGAGAGAGAGGTACATTTGCATGGAGATTGCTTCAATTCTAGCATACGTATGCTTCTTCCTCTCTAGTCTTCTTTCTTATCCTTTCTTGAAGAAGAAGAATAGGATACCTAAACAAAGAGCTAAGCTTCCTCCAGGTTCAATGGGATGGCCCTATGTAGGCGAAACTCTTCAACTTTATACTCAAGACCCAAATGTCTTCTTTGCTACAAAGCAAAAAAGGTTCTAGTAATTACCATATGAACTTAATTTCCTTTCTCAGGATTCCCCTTTGCATGGATTTGAACTTTTGCAAAGCCAGTCTTGTTATTTTTCTTTTCTTTTTTCAGGCATGGAGAAGTATTCAAGAGCCACATACTTGGCTGTCCTTGTGTTATGCTAGCTAGCCCTGAGGGTGCAAGATTTGTGCTGGTGACTCATGCTCACCTGTTCAAGCCTACATACCCCAAAAGCAAAGAGAAGATGATCGGCCCTTCAGCTCTCTTTTTTCACCAAGGAGATTACCACAGTCTTCTAAGGAAGTTGGTTCAGAGTTCTTTATCCCCAGACAAGATCCGGAAACTAATTCCCAGTGTGGAATCCGTAGCCATCTCTGCCTTGGAATCATGGTCCAGTGGGCATATCATCAACACATATCATGAAATGAAGAAGGTTTGCTCCAAAAAAAGTAAACTAATATTTTTTTTCACATCTAAATAAAATATTATTTCTTAACCAAACAAAATAGAGTACTTGGCTTATGACTAGCTCTTTAACGTACATATGTAAGGCTCAAGCTACTTAAATGCAGTTTTGACTTGTCTATTATTTAAGAAAATGGGGTTGTGATCTTATGGTCTCATTCCTCCTCCCTTTTACTGCAATGGATTGGTTCCTAATTAGAATTTCGCTGTTGTGTTCTTCTTTGAGTTTCTGATCACTGGGTCCTCAAATTTATGTTTACATCAGGATTCTCTGGTTAGTAATTTTTTTCCTTTTCCTTTGGTCCTCCACACAGTTTTCTTTTGATGTCGGCATTCTTTCTATCTTTGGTCACCTGGACAGCAACCATAGAGAGATGCTGAGTGACAACTACCACAGAGTAGATAAGGGTTACAATTCATTTCCAACAAAAATTCCAGGAACTGCTTACCACAAAGCTCTTTTGGTAAGAAATGTCCTGTCCACCATCCATCCATATATGTCAATAGTAGCCGCATAAGAATTTGAATCTGACTTTTCTTTTTATTTCTTTATGGTTATCAAAGGCAAGGAAAAGGCTTAATCAGATATTAAGTGAGATAATTTGTGAGAGAAAAGAGAAAAGACTACTAGAGAAGGATTTCTTGGGTCATCTTCTGAACTTCAAAAATGAGAAGGGAGAGATTTTAACTGAAGATCAAATTGCTGACAACATTATAGGAGTACTTTTTGCTGCTCAGGACACAACAGCTAGTGTTCTGACATGGATTCTGAAATACCTCCATGATGACCAGAAACTCCTAGAAGCTGTTAAGGTGAGAAATCCCTAGAAAAATCTCATTTATTGTTTGTAAGTTAGTTCTTGAAATAAATCGAGTAACTGTGAATACATTCCAGGCAGAACAAATGGAGATATATGAAGCGAATGGAAGAGGAAAGAAGCCTCTAACATGGGCACAGACAAGAAACATGCCACTTACATATAGGGTAAATTAATACTGTTTGCATTCAAGATATTCTTATCCCTGAAGTTTGCTTAATTAACAAAGAAATGAGTAATCATATGGAATCTACAGGTTATATTAGAGAGCTTGAGGATGGCGAGCATCATATCTTTCACATTCAGGGAAGCAGTGGTTGATGTTGAATACAATGGTGAGGACTCGAGCAAGAACTTCTCTGTGATGATAATGGTGTTTAAAAGCTATATTCTTATATAACAGAGAATTTGTTGCTGCTATATATAGGATACCTAATACCAAAGGGCTGGAAGGTGCTGCCAATGTTCAGGAACATTCATCACAATCCAGAATTCTTTCCTGATCCTCACATCTTTGACCCGTCAAGGTTTGAGGTATGTGATAAAAACAAAATAAGAAAGAAATCTTCATTAAATATTAGCTGTAAGCAAATTTTACTTTCTTTTGTCTTGGTTGCCGGCGGATGCAGGTTGCTCCAAAACCCAACACTTTCATGCCATTTGGAAACGGCGTGCATGCTTGCCCTGGCAATGAGATCGCCAAGCTGGAAATACTCATCTTGATCCATCATATAGTGACCAAATTCAGGTACAGTATCATGGACAGACAAAATCCCATTTTATTGCCAAGTTTGGCCGTCTCTTGGTGGCCAGTTAGCTCGCTGAAATCTGAGATCTTGTGAGCAAAATTGATAAAATTCTTTTTTGCAGGTGGGAAGTGGAGGGATCACAAAATGGGATTCAATATGGCCCATTTCCGGTGCCCCGGCAAGGACTCCCGGCCAGATTTTGGAGATAACGTACCCTTGAGTTCAAGATGCCTTCTCTCATTCACAGAATTTTCTACCCTCCTAACCCAACCCTCTAGTTTTTACATGGGGTCCCTATCTCTTAACTACTAGATATTTTACCCTAATATTTCTCATGCTGCTTCTCGTGAGGAAGAGTCTTTATGGGAATTGTCCCAATTATCCCATTGTCAATCTATGGCCTGTGTAAATTGAATTAATGAATGATTCTCGTATTTTGATAGCTTGATGTTCTAATTACCAGAACTAATAATTATCAATGCAGCTAAAAGATCTGGGTCAGTTTATCTGTTTATACAAACAATGAACCGATTTGATATTTTTTTTAATCGTTTAGCTAACAATCTTAGTGTCATGATTTAGTGTTTAACACGTGAGAGTAATAAGAAGATTACGGCTCCAGACGAGGGAGAGTGTTGTATTAGTTTTGAGGAGACAATCATCTATCCCTCTTTTCTTCATAAAAAAAGAAGAAGAAGAAGAAGAAGGTGCAGACAATAAAAATTAATAAAATAAAAAAAGCCTAAGCTCCCGAGCCCACGCATATGGGCTTTGTAGTGACAGGTCCTTTGGGTTTTTGTACTGGTCATTTGAATTTATTTTTTTACTTTTTATCTTTAGATTTTTTTTTTGGGCTTTTCCATCTGTTTTTTTTTTTCATTTAATGTGTAGTTTTTATTTAATTTTATTATTCAGTATTTATTTGATAATAAATAAGTTTTTATATTTTCTATCATATAATAAAAGTTTTGTGGGCCTTTTTTTATTTTATTTTTTAATTTCATCTTTGATATAGAGCTTTAATTTTTTTTGGGTTTTTTAATCCTATTTTTTGATTTGTTGTTTTTTTGTTTCAATTCCATCCTTCAAGGTGGATTTTTTATTTAATTTATTTTTTAATATCAAGTTAATTTTTTATATTAAATCTATCTAGTAAATAAAATACAGCTCATTTATGATTTAATTTAAAGTATTGTGCAAGTAAATAAGTAAGTAATGATATTTCAAATTTAAACTATTATATTAAGTTTCATCACATTATCAAAAAGTTTTCAACAATTTATATATTAATTTTTTACAATTGTTTTATTCATTCTGTCCTAAGAACATGATAAACAAATTGGTAATAACTATTAACAAAGAGTTACAAAGTTTATGTAAACCCCTAATTTAAATAAAAATGTTAATTGATTTAGAAATGATATGGATTAATTAAAAATATAAATGGAATATTGCTAAGTAATTAGAAATAAAATTTCAAAGAAAAAGATGTTTATGTTAAATAATTTAAAAGTGTGCCGTGATGTAGGCTATCCTTGAATTGTATTCATAAGAAAAAGGTTTAGGATGATTTGACTTTTACTATGATATTGATTTGTAATTTAAATGAATTATTGCATCATTTAAAAGATAATATTTTGATAAATATATTTTTAAAATAAAAAATGCTACAATTTCAATCACCTGTCCATCATCAACTGGATGAATATCATTTCTTCATGTTAATTTAGAGTGTGTTTAAGATTATAGTATAATTTGTTTTTTAAAGTGTTTTTTTATTTAAAAATATAGTAAAATAATGTTTTATTGATTTTATATATCAAAATATTTTAAAAATATAAAAAGTAAATTAATTTAAAAAACATTTTTAAAAAAATACGATGCAGCCACGTTAACAAACAATATCTGAGGATTTGTTTGACTTTCCTGTGAATATAAGTTAAAACACTTTTTAGCTGATTAGAGAGAGAGAGAGAGATGCATGTTTCTATTTAAATCAATTTTTACATGCTTTTTATACGATAATTTTTTTTCTCTCTCTTGAATTAAAAATCATTTCCATGGTGAAACACAGCGTGATTGAGCAGGGTCCTAGTTTATTTGATTATTAAACAATTCATGATTTGGGTTTTGGGTTTACTGAGGCAGCTCATAAATTTTATGATTGGATGGTAAATTAACAAGTTAATTTAGATTTAATTTAAAATAATATTATTTTAATTTTAAAAAATAAAAACAAATATGCAAGAATAAAATAATAAAAACGACATTATTTCATACAAGAAAAAAAATTATAAAACTCAAATAAGATTTTAACCCGATTAATAATAAGAGAAATTTTATACTATGATGAAAAAATACAATTGTTAATATTATGTGAAAATGAGGATTTGTGATGTGAATTGTTGTAGTGATGTAATTTGTGATTGAATGATATTTATAAGTATGAAATAAAATTTGAAGAATTAATGTAATTGATTAAAATTGTGTTAAATGGCATGTATATAAACGTAAATGGAAGGGAAAAAATTAGAGTTCTAAAAAAAAAATAGAGGAGAAAGGATATGTAACTTGGATTGGTTGACTTGTTGTAGGTTTTTTTTTAAAAATAAATAAAAAAGTAAAGAATCAAAGAGGAAATTTCACTCCATTTATGAATAAGCATATGTTTGAATATTAAATTTGGTTAAATTAAGACATACGTAAATAGTATGAGTTATGTTGATTTTTAATTGGAAATTTGAATGAAAGAAGAAAACAATTATAAATTAACAATATAAATGACAATAACGACATATTAACATGAATGAGTGAAAAATTGAATTTTATATGGAAGATGAAGTTGATTCTTATAGTAAATGAATGATTAGTGATTTATTAATTTTAGTGGTACAAGAAAGGTTGTGAAATACAATCAACAACAAGGAACTGTGTTATTTACACAAGTATCAGGTAGGCGCCCATCACTTTCTAGAAATTTATTAGTGATTTGATCATTAGTGAATTGTTAAATAAAAAAAAATGAATAGTGAATTGTTGAAAGTAATCCTGGTTAATAGGATCAGTATCTTGCTTAATGGGTGGATTTAGAAATTAATCTTTAGTTAATGGGATTAGTATCCTAGTTACTAGACGGATGAAAAAACTAATTCTTGGTTAATGAGATTGGTGCTTTGTTTACTAGGTGAAATGAGGAGATAAATTTTTGGTTAATGGGATTAGTCCTGGGCGGATTGAGAAAGCTAATTTCTTAGATAATAAAATTCGTGACTAGAGTCTTGCTGAATGAGAAATTAAAGAAACTAAATCCTGGAATGATGGGTTAGTACATGAAGTGTTGAGCAATTTAAAGAATTTAGATAATTTAGTGATAAAATAGATGGAGAAATGAATTAATGATGGATTCTGTCATGTTTGAAGTTTTTGTTATGAACGGTATTGAAGAAAAAGGATTATATGAATACTTGAGCATATACATTTTTTTTTTTGGATTCGAGGAAACCTTACTTTCCGGAAAGCACACTTTGTCGGTCCAGGTGAGCGAGTAAAACTCTGGTTGTTCCATGTTCTTACAAGAGGTGCACGCCCTAACTCGAACTCGAGACCTACTATGCAGATTTCAAGCCCTTTGCCATCACGCTACACCCCTTGGGAACCTTAAGCATATACATGTGCAGGCCATATAAATAAATCATCATTGATTGTAACGCAGATTTTACCTAATAAAATTATGTAATAAATTTTTATGTACCTCGTCTCATTGCGTTGATTAGGACATATTTATGTCTTTTGTTTAATTATATGATGTAATCATGGAACAAACAAATATTTTATTTTAATATAATTTTGTAATTTAATCGTGTTTACTTATCGAATATAACTAAGGATCATGTACCTAAAAATATGAATCACATTCGAATATCATGATTCATATTTTTGTAAATCTTTATTTTTCACTGTTTAGTATTATTTTTCATTAGTTGTTATAATGAAAATTGTTATTTTTTTATTTAATTGAATGAATATCATAGATAATAAAATATTGATGTGATGAATGAATTGAGATAGTCCCACATGATGGGACAAGTATTATATTGATTGATTTCGGTTATGATATTATTGAGTGATAACTTGATATTGATAATATAAAAAAAACTCTGCTGAAATTTAATAAAATTATATTAAAAAAATTAGAATCGTTACATAAATAATTTTATGGAGTTGAACCAATCAATTTTATCTAGAATTGACTAAATTAATTAAGATGTGTATTAATATGTTAAGCCATCCAAGTTTAATGGAGTTAATCACTGAGCAAAACTAAATTTAATAACTAAATTTTCAAGCATCTCATTTCTTTTTTGCCAAATTACAGTGGCTTTGAATCAGTAACATTAAATGCTTATTTTGTGTTGTGGTTGAACTTCTTTTCATTAAAATTTGATTAATTTTTTATTTTATATTATTTTTTTAATATTTTTAAATTATTTTGATGTGCTGATATTAAAAATAAATTTTTAAAATTAAAAAAAATCTTATTTTAATATATTTCTAAATAAAAATTACTTTTAAAAAAATCTATACCAATTCTGAATACCCTTTTAAATCCTGACAAGCACATTTGTTTGGGATTATCTAAACAGAAGTGTAGGGGTGGCCGCTTATGAGGTTGAAATGATCTGTGTTGTGTCTTCTATTATGATTATTTTTTTAATCCCAGGTCATTCTGACACATTAGAAAATAACTCATAGTATTCTAAAAATATCCATGCGAATATTCCTAAAATACTTGAATTATTTCTGGCACATTACCATGCATTTTGGCCTCGATCCAAAAATCACACATGGGATTGTCCAATGGCTTTGCCTTTTGTATTTCATCGAGAGATTCAATAAATACACATTAAAAAAATAATGTCCTCTAATAGTCATTAAAGGTTGAATGTTCGTTAAAGAACACTATGAGTTGCAAAATGTAGAGCTAAAGCGCACGTGCGAGGATTTCAAACCTTTACAGGTGGCAGGTTCGGTTATGGTGTTTGTTTTTCGGTTGCCGGGGAAAACGCTAGCAGTTGGGAAATAATATATAAAATAACGGAACCAAAAACAAACCAGCTCACGAGAAAAGCACCTCTCCCGTCAAGGATTCACTCAGTCAGTCGGAGCACTAACACGTGGATCTTTCGACACCACTGCAGCTGCTGAACCCCTCATTCGAGGCTAACTATAAATGCTGCTCTAAAATTAAGAGTGCCCCGTCCCCATCAACCACCCACCCCTTCGAATTTTCAACGTCAGATGTCAAGCTTCTTCAAAATGTGCGAGCATTTTCTTACGTGGAATAGTCACTTTGGATAGAAAATACTAGATGCCATGCCCGTCTGCTGCTGCATACTTATAGCATGCTTGGGCATTATTGTAAATTTATAAAAAAATATAAAAATAATTATATAAAGAAAAACTCTTGTAATCTATAATGGTTTTTTTTAAAAAAACTACAAAAATAATTTAAAAAATATATATAAAAAAATAAAAGAAAAAAAAATCATGTAGGGAAACACTATAACAATCTATAGTGTTTTGTGAAGAAATATACAGTTGTAATTCTCAATCAGCTCAATATTAAAAAAATAAAATTAACAGATAATTTTAAACAAAATCATAACAAAAAAAACTATGTGGGGAATGACTGTAACAATCCATAGTGTTTTAAAGAAAAAAAATACAAAGCTAAATTCTTAAACAATTTAATATTAAAAAGAAATAGAAGCAATAAAAACAATTTTGAAAAAAATCATATAAAAATACAAAAGAAAAAAAGGTTCATGTAGGGAAACACTATACCAATCCACAATGTTTTGTGAAAAAAGCTACATGTGTAATTCTCAACTAGCTTAATATTAAAAAAATAAAATCGACAAAGATAATTTTGAAAAAAATCATAAAAAAATAGAAAAGCTATGTAGGGAAATACTGTAGCAATCTACAATGTTTTAAAGAAAAAAACTACAAAGCTAAATTTTCAACCATCTCAATATTAAAAAAATAAATTCAAAAAAGATAATTAAAAAAAAACATTTGAAAAAATACTGTAACAAAACAAAAACCATGTGAAAAAACATTGTAGCTATCGATAATGTTTTAAAGAAAAAACTATACAATTAAATTCTCAACTAGTTCAATAATAAAAAAATAAAATTAATAAAAATAATTTTTTTAAAAAATAATGTTGGAAAAAAACACTTAAGAGGAATGAAAAAATATATATATAGAAAAACTACATAACTTTTCTCACACGTTTTAGAATATTAGTTAATTAGTGAATTTTTAGAGGAGGCTTGATTGAGAATTTCTGAGACACCGCGTATAAAAAAATAAGTTGGGGGGTGGGGTATAACTAACAGCTTCTGCATAGATTAGGGACTAGTCTGATGTTACTCTCTCTCATCACGGACACACAATGAGATCCGATTGTTCCTAGCCTCCTATTTTTTCACCGCATAAAAATCCCAAAAAGAAAAAAAGGAAAAAACATTTTCTTTCTTTCTTACTAAAATTAGTAAAATGCGTGTAATAGTAGAGGTGTTTTGCTCTTAATTAGGATTATTAAGAGAGGATTGATGGCAGTAATTGATGCTTAACTCTACAATCTTGGTTGGAGATCTCTCGCATGGACCCGATCTTGACCCTCAATGGCTCTGCAAACCCCTCGCATTTCCTTCTTCCCATTTATTTCGCTTTTGGTTTCTTCCTTGCTCGCTTCGTATTAGACAGATTCATTTTTCGAGTAAGTCTTCTTTGCATCTCTTTTTCAATTAGTTATTTTTTGCCTCTTTTTTTTTTAATTTTTTTGTTTGCCTGTTTAGGATAATCTATTTTTGAATTAGTTTTGATTTGAGGATTTTTATTGGAATCTGAGCTTGGTGTATGAAGAATGAGTTTAAATTAAGCTAAAAATGAAGCACAGGTTTTCGATTCTAAGTAATTTTCACTTTAATTGAAATTATTTGTTGATAATTTGTCAAAATTGTTCTGAAAAATAAAGTGTGTTTGGATTGATTTTCTCGGAAAAAGAAGTAAATTGCGGTAGCTCTTACCTTCTTTTCTTTTCTTGTTTTTTTTTGCGCGTTTTGTTTGAGTAGTAGCTTGAACTTACTTTTATCATGAGCAGTTCTAAATCCGTGGGATATCGTAGGCTAAGAACATATAAAAGGAGATCGACCCTCAGGTATGCCATTCAGAATGGCTACTTGTCATTTTGTTATGCCCGGATGGAATTATAGTTCTTGCAGTTGCTTTTAGCTATAGGAGTTGCTGCCAAATCACTGCCACATGGTTTACGTATGATTTTCAATTGCAACAGTTATGGTGCATCGTAGTACATTCTTGTTTATGGTGAAATTGCTGGAGAGTGCTTATGTTTGAGCCAATTTGGGGTTGGATTTTTTATCCACTCCATCCTATAACGCATCAGTGCAGCTTCAGAAATTGGTGCGTTGTGTATTATTTCTCCCATTTCCTCTATCCGCTCAGTTTTTTAGGAGGATATATCCTTGGAGATTTCTATCATCTCTCCCTTTCTTTTTCATTTCATTAGAGGACAGCTGTATGAACATAGATCTCGTTTGATTTTCATTTCCTTGCTTTTTTTTCTGGAAAAAGATTAGTTATGAAATCAACATGCATTAATCTTTCATGATAGTGCTTGACTTAATGAGTTGCTGCAATGCTTGAAAAGAAAAAAAACTTTTAAGGTTTGTTCTTTTGGAGGATCATTATTAAGGCTTTAAAATGTAAAATAGCATGGATTGTTATTTCCTCTATTAGAAACACATTGAGCTATGCAGTTAAGGCTGTTGCAATGTTTGATTTTGTACTAAGGAGTTGCTTACAGTTCTGAAGAAATTCTTATTTGCAAGTGACCTTGGCTGACTGTGAGAGGTTAGAATTATTGTGTGAAAAGGCCATGGATATGCTGGGGCAGAAGTCTCTAACTTATGCTAATAGTAATATTGATTATTTATTTTTCTGATAATACAGGATAGATATCTGTGCCCAGTATAACCATTTTATCATAGTTCTTGCTCTGTTTCTTGCCTGCTGTGACTCTTTGCATAGACAAATATATATATGGGTACTCGGTCCCTTTATACATAGGATTCTAATAAATTCTTCTCATTTCTCAGAAGCTGGCCATTTGGTTGTTGTATAGTAAAGCCAAAGCTATTTCATCAAGGATTGATGAGGCAACGATTGTAAAATGCTCAGAATCTATGTGGAAGCTGACATACTATGCTACTGTTGAAATATGTGTTCTAAAAATTACCTGCAACGAACCATGGTTCAGAGATACAAAAGAGTACTTCAGAGGCTGGCCACATCAAGAATTGGGGTGAGTGATTAATATGCAATGACTTTTTGCAGCTGGTGGTGATAGTTGCTTATATTGTTATGCATAATTGACATGGTAAGGATGGAAGATATGCATTTTCTGGCATGGACTATCAAGCTTTCCCTGATAATTGTGCTTGCATAAGAGGCTTCTTATTTTAGGGTTACTTCTAAGTGGGCCACATCAGGGGGTATTAGTTTTTTCTATTGACGTGAACCATTTTTATTTCAGGTTTCCAATAATGCTTTTCTACATGTGCCAATGTGGATTCTACATATACAGTATTGCTGCCCTCCTTATTTGGGAAACTAGAAGGAAAGATTTTTCTGTGATGATGTCTCATCATGTAATTACAGTTATACTGATTGGATACTCATACAGTACAAGGTAATAATTCAGTCTTTGCTTTGGTACTCTTGAGTTGTGAGGCAGCAGTGCATAACATACACGCAAATTCTTTCCCAGTTTCGTCATTGTCTCTAATCTGTTGAGAATCTCATCTTGTTGCTTCTTTATGGTCCCCCATTTGCCATTGTCTCCTGTATTTTAATTTTTGATACAGCACAAGTTTGGACATGCCTCTGAAGCTGTTTTATATATGTTTACTCTGATAGTTAATGTCAGTTGAAACATTTCAAAATCAGCTGGACCTATCAATGATGCTATCTTAAGCTGTTTTCTTGCAAATTATATAAGATGCATTTCCCAGGCTTTTGTTCATGTTAAGGTATGAGATTGACCTATGGTTGCTCTCAGATTAACTCTCCTGAGCATGTGTACCTCACTAATTCAATGATGTTGTGGCCTTTGACATTTAATTTCTATTACAGTGGAGGGGGATGATTTTTGCTATTATTTGGTATCCATAATCAGTTTTGGTTTTCCATAGGAAACAACAGCTTCGCAACATGAAAAGAAGATTAGCTGCATAGATGATAAAATCTATCGTATTTTCCTAGAGTTGAATGCTAGTTACTATAATTTGCAACCAACTCATTAGCTGATGGCTCATTAATACTGAATGGAGTCTTCTTCAGGTTTAGCAGATTCTCCTGGTCTCCTCCTTCCTCCTTTTTATTATTAGACTTTTTGCAAGCCTATTAGATTGAGATGCCAAAACTGGTTAGAGAAGTTGTATGCAAGACCGAGCTGTTTAGAGCTTGAAATCTGTGCCCCTCTATTGGTATCTGTACACGATAATGTTCCAGGTTGAGCTCAATTAAACCTTCCATTATTATCAAGTGCATCCAGTTGTTCTTGATCTTTCTTCCTTTTTCTTTATTGCTAGTCTTTTACAAGTATATTTAGATTGAGATGGCAAAGCTTGTGAGAGTAGTTCTATGCAAGAAGAACTGAGCTCTTTGTAGTTCTACTCTTGTGCCCCTCTTTTGATTTCTGTACAAGAGTAGCTATTAATACTGTTTAAGTAATATTTTATTTGGAGACATCCAATGAGAAATTAAGCTCTAAACTTTGCCATTCAGTTTTTTCCGGATAGGAACGATTATCTGCGCTGTGCATGATGCAAGTGATGTATTCTTAGAAGCTGCTAAAGTTTTCAAATATTCTGGCAAGGAGCTTGGTGCAAGCATTTTATTTGGGCTGTTTGCCATCTCATGGGTCATACTACGACTGGTATTCTTTCCCTTTTGGATTATCAAAGCAACAAGGTTTGTCCTCGTGGTAGATGACTTAATTTCATTAATTTTGGCTCCTTTTTTCTTATCCACTATACGGATGGTATTTGTCAGCTATGAATTGGTGGAGTTTTTGGATTTATCACTAGCCTACGACAAATTACTGTACTATGTCTTCAATACAATGCTGCTGATGTTACTTGTTTTCCACATCTACTGGTGGATCCTGATATACTCAATGATAATGAGACAGCTGAGAAACAGAGGAAGAGTAGGAGAAGATATAAGATCTGGTAAGCCTTCTACTCTTCTAATTTTACCACTGAATTTGGAACATGAACGGAAAATTTCAAAGCAGAATGAGAAGGTCAGCCTCTATGTCTATGGTTGCCTTCAGAGTCTTAGAATCCCCTCGTCCTCACCTTTTTTCACTTCTGCTGCTTTGAGCATAGAGGCTGAAGGTGGAAGTTGTTAAAACTTAACTTTAAAGACGCTGCCCTTAGGCATCACCTTATTCCAACAATATGATGAGTTCTTGAACAGTCCCTAGTACATGCTATCAGGAACATTCAATTGCATTATGAGTTCATTATCTCGCTCCACTTCATATATCTTGACTTGTGTATTTATCATCTTGACTTGGAGCTATTAACCTCTCTTCATACAATTGCAGATTCAGAAGATGATGAATAGGCGGGGATGAATTTGATCAACTCTTTTGTTCTCACCAGTGGCACTGAGGAGATTAGCTTGACTTATATGTAGGTTTGTATCTTCACTCAATTGGTTTTTACCAATCAGGTGAATAATTTACTTGTTTCAATATCTCTTGATTTCTTTTTGCTGTATAAATAATAGCCGATTCCTGTATAATTTGTTCTTCATCGAAGAACAAAACACCCGTTCTGAGATTAGTCCATATATTGGAAAACAAGAAAAGTGGAAAGAGTAGCTTCTTAGAGATTTCTTTTCCTGGTGTGTTAATCTTAGTCATTTGTGATCTTGTTAAAGCCAATGGCCCAGAACTGCACACGTACTTCAAAGGCGTGTTGGTTGAGCAGTGGTGGTTTATTATTGCATCCTTAAGATGTGTATTCAAAATTTCTAGGACCCCCTTGTCACTCACTATGGCTCCAAAAGTGAAATGATGCCATCATATCTACTGTTGAGACTTGAGACGATTTGGCAATTTGTGGGAGTGATTCTGACTGCAAAACTTGTTTGGTGAATTTTCTTAACTGGATCTTCATGTTATTTTGCAGCTGTTGGAATGCTTTTCTGCTCTTCTCTGCTTCTGTCTCGTGTCTCGGCCTTTTTTTGTTATCATCTTGGGCTGGAAAAGCCATTCCGTCGCTGCAGACTGATAAGGCCGCTATTCAGCTTTTCTTCTTCTTCTTTTTTGGAATCATGAATGGAGGCATTTGTAATGTCTACTCAAGTGGTAGCTCACAGCTAACAGACTAAGAGGTTTTTTTTGTTACCAATAAAAAGAATCCTTTCATGATCTTTGCTTAGTGGGTTGATGCCTTACAGAACGGATGAGGGAAACAGCGTGTGAATTACGCAGTGTGCCCTTAGCTTTCTGTGAAATTTGTACAAAAATAATGTGGTTTGATTAAGAAGGGGACTTGTTTGCATTAAAAAAAAACTTAGCAGCCTTGTAACCCACCGTCAATTCAGGCTTGAGTTAGGTAGGATCAGAAAAAAAAAATGTTTTTTTTTAATAACAACATTATGATTTTTTTTTAAAAAAATTTAAATTAACTGCATCAACTTAAATTAACTTTATTCACGATCTTGAAACATATCAGATAATAATATAACTATATTAAGAGTCCACGGAAACCGTTCTACAGCATAAATATCACAAGAACAGGGTAGAGTTTTGCTTGATACACAGAAATGAAGCTGAAGCTGCGAGTTATTTTTAGTATAATTGCTGAAGCTGCAAGTTAGATTTTGGATCTTACTATTTAAAAATAAAAACTAAAACTTTATTATTATATAGTTATATCATAATTAATTCCTGTGAAAGAATAAAAAATAAAAAGAACAAAAATAAATTAAACATTTAAATCATTATTTTGTAATTTGATTGTTGTATTTTTTTGTATTTTAATCCTTTTATTTGATTGTTTTTTGAATTTATAGATGTAAGATTTGTGAGTGTGTGTCGAGAGTTTTAGATCAGGAATTGAGCTGCGTGTTTGGCAGTGTGGTTGCGGACCCTTTTTAAATAACTTTTCGTGCTAAAATATATGCCAATGATGTTTTTTTATTTTTTAAAAATTATTTTTGATATCAGCACATCAAAACAATTTAAAACATACAAATCATATTAAATTTTAACAAAAAAAAAATTTCAAATTTTTTAGAAACGCAGCCGCAGCCGCGTTCCCAAACATTACTCAATCATGACCCTTAGATTTAAGAATTTAGAGAAGGCTATTCTGTTGTGCCTGCAATTGAAATAAGATTAAGAAAGAAAATAAAACTTAATGTAATTCAGAGGTAAATAAAAAATATTTTGGAAGCTAAAAAAATGAATATCTAGTTTATACTTTCATGAAATATAAAATTAAAATACAACTATATATAATTAAATACTATATCAGTAAAATATGCAGTCCTATTGATTTCCGAGGCAAAATATTCATTTCAGGATATGACTAGATGGCATTATTATAACAGTTTTCCTTCTAGGTATACTTTCCGATTTGATTAGAAACAAACCATATATGAAGAATCTAAAATAAATCATGAAAAATGACTTTACTTCTCTCGTATTTGTTTCGATAAACAATACAAAATATTGCTTTTTTGTCCTATCTGTAGATGCGACCATTGTTAATGTTATTGTTAGGGTATGAATGAAAAATTATGTCCCTTTAAACTCTTTTTAAAATGAAGTTGTGCAAGTTTATATTTTTTTATTTTAAAAGTTACTTGAAAATTTAACTGTCAGAATTGTCCTAAAAAGAGATAATTCTAACATGATTTTGATAATAATTTTTTTTTTAATCTTTCTAAAACTCATTTACATTCTTTTGGTCAAATTTCTTTTTATAAAGAGTACTATATAATATTTGGTTCGCCATTTATTTTTTTGTTGTGCTACCAAAAATAAAAAATTGAGTAAGATATTGCAATTACACTGCAACCACCAGAGAGCAAGCAATAAATTATTTTAAAGCCAAATAATTGATCTTTACATCAATCTATTTCTTCAAATTTATTTTTTGTCAGCAGGTACTGTAAATTGATTTTTCTTTCGGTTGTTGATTTATATGCATATTTTATGTTTTGTAAAACCCAAATCATCAGAGTAAAGAGGAACAACAATCTTAAGAACTATTTACAACAAAGTTATTAAACCCAGCCCGGAGTTGACTCGGCTAAAGGGCTAGGTCAGACGGGTTGACCCAGGTCAACCCGGAAAAAATAAAAAAAAATCAAGGTTTCAATATCCCACATGAAAATATTAAGAAATAAATATATGTTATATATAACTATCTCACATGGAAAAGTTAAGAAATATTTCATGTGGATATATGCTATATATAACTATCTCACATGAAAAAGTTAAGAAACATTTCATGTGTGTGTAGTCTATATATATATATAGTTATTCCATAAGGAAAAATAAAATAAAAATCCATGTGAATAGAGGCTATATATATAGCTATCCCACGTGCAAAAGTTAAGAAGCATTTCGCGTGGATATAGGCTATAAATATAGTTATCCCACATGTAAAGGTTAAGAAACATTTCATAAATATAATTATCTCACATGGAAAAGTTAAGAACATTTCATGGGGATGTAGACCATATAAAAATATGTGAGGCCAAGTATTCACAAATTAATTTTATATTTTTTGAGTTTTTTTTTAAATGTAAAAAAAAAGTCGCGTCACTCGGGTTTGATCAGGCTAATTGTAAGCCTGGGTTTTGACCATTTGAAACCCGACCAACGCCCTGGATCCCGGGTTGACTCGTCGGGTTGGGCCAGATTTTATATCTATGATTTAAAGTGTTCCAACAACCAATATTGAAAAACTAGTTATGTGACCCACGCTTTGCTGCAAGTTAGATATTTTTATTTCCTATAAAAAAATTATATATGAAGTTTTTTTCAACACATTTTTGTAACTTAAAAAATCTAAGTTCAAATAATTTTTTTTATGATTACATGTAATTAAATAAATCAAGAACTATGTGTGTGAATAAATAAATAAAAAATCATCAACGATACCTAAAAATAAAACTTAAAAAATCAAGAGATAAGTATAGATCAAAATATTTAATCTTGAAAGACGAGACACTTATTCGGTTGTGTTTGCTAAATTTATTTATTAAATAATTTTTTTATTTAAGCAAATGATAATAGAAGTGGAGACACAAATTAAATTGATAAAAAAAATAAAAGGGGGAAAAACATCATGCAAAATTGCATAAATTAGAAATATTATCTGAAAATAATTTTCTTTTTATTTTGAATCAGAAACTTTTTTCAAATTTAAATGCATAATTAAAAAAATAATTATCATTTAAAAGAGGCTCTCCAAACAAAATGAAAGAGAGAAGGTGTACTAATTTAAATATAAATTAAAAAAGATTAGAGAAAAAATCATAAAAAAGAATAATTAATTTTAAAAAAGAATTAGAAAAAAAAAAAGCAAAGGTCAAGCCAGCTCGCCTAGCCCATTTTGTCAAGTCTCACGTGATTGGGCCTTTAAACTTTTTTTGTTTGCAACCGGAGCGGATGACATATCATCTGTCTTAATTTTTCTTGAAAAAAATATCAAACAACACATTGTCTGATAAGGTAGACATCACATGGTCTACTTGCTCAAATTCCAACCATTATGGTGAAGAGCGTGCCCACCATGATGCTCATTTCTAAGAACGATTGGAGTCTCTAAAGGTTAACAAGGCCCGCGTCGCCAGCTTACTCGAGTAAACACTTAGTTTCTTTCCACACCATAGATGAGATCCCTGCAATAGCTTTTGTAAGGAGGCTGACCAAAAGAAAGGTGTACTAGAATTAGAAGATGGAACCTGCTCCTATTGTGTTCAAAAAGTAATTGCCTTTATTTAATCATGTATGCAAAAGTGTTTTGACTTTGTCATATTTAACCTATTTTAGTCTTGTTGGCAATTTGACTCATAATATCACAAGATTTTTTCTGTTAAATAGGCCCTTCTTTTTAATGATATCATGCATTTTCTTATGTTCATGATTGTCTTCATTCTTACACTTTGAGGAATCCTGAAAGTTCTATCAATTCATAAACTCACTATACCAAGAATTCTTTGGTGTGTTTCCTATTTCTTCAAAAACTATGCATGATCTCATGCTTTCTCAAAGGTTTTTAGAAAAATCAAAGTTTTAGTACAAAAACAGAAATCAAATTGGTGTTTGTTCTAGCAGACATGTTCTAGAAATTTAAGTGATCTCCTAGAAAGGTGACTAAACACCTAGAAAATATGAAAACAACCCAAACAACATGAGATGACTTCAATGTTTAGTTTTAGCTGAATGAATAATGAGAACCATTTCGTACGATCACATGAAAAAAAAAGAGCAAAGCTTACCGATCTTAAATGCATGTGTTTGAAATGAGAAAAGACTATTTTTTATATATCCTTTCAGAAGACTAAAATACACCTTTTGTAGTCCCCATTGAACCTAGTAAGTTTTTTAAAAAATAATCCTGGCTAAAATCACATCCCACACTGGGGGCAAGTGCGAGAAATATACAAAAATCCTCAATGATTAAATGTGTTCATACAAAGCTGGGGGAATGAAAGAATCCAAAGAGTCTAGAAGGTTTGAGCATACAAAAAAAAGCTAATATGATGATGATGCTCAAAATCAAATGAAGAAAACAAATAAAAAGCCAAAGCTCGACACTAGGGGGCATGATGAACCCATTTGCAATGTCTAGAAATTCACGGATAAAAAAGGTCTGGAAACAAGCACTAGTAATTATTAGTCTTGAAATCCTTTAAACACCCTTTGAGCTTATAAATATTATTTTTCTTCATAACCAAAAGCCAAAACTTACGTTACGTGTCTAATCAAGCCCTTTCTATTCAAAGATAGGCAATCCTGATCGTCAGGCAATGTTGTCCCATGTGAAATAAGCTCCATTATTCATACAAATAAAATGAATGCTTTGAAGATGTGTTCTCTGAAATCCTCAAATTAAAACCCTATTAACCAAACACAAAATAAAAGATCACTTCACAGTTTTACAAAAACAAAACAAAAACTTTCAAACATGCTTATAGGAATCACTTGATTTTTTTTTCAGAACAAGTTTGCTTGAAACTAACATCAAAATGGTTTCTGTGTTTAGAATAACTTTGTAATTCCAAGAATTCTCCATAAAATAACTCTTTGTAAATAACCAAATCTTCTTTTACATAGCCTCATCCTCAAAGAAAACTAGAATTGAACATTTGAGGGCATGATTAGGCTAGGGGGCAATAAAAAAAACACATAATAGGGCTGACTCCATGATTCTCTTTCTAAAAACACAGAAAATATAGGACAAAGTTAGCGATCTTTGTGATAAAGGTTTGTAGGCAAAAAAATATGTTGATATCATGCCATTCACAGATATCAATATCACAAATTGTGACTCAAGTAAGCAAAAGCGAAAAAGCCATGAAAACTTGCCTACAGAGACTTAAACTTTTTAAAAGGAAAAAAGTCCATGAAGAAAGGGGACCTATATTTTTTAGGTAAGTATAAATACATATTGATTATACAACATTATACTTGATTTTTGAAAAACTAATGTTTTACCAACAAATCTTTTTTGAGCACTCCTTTGAGCCCTCATCTCTTAGATAGTGCGCCTTCATGCCTTGTTTTTTTTAGCGCATTTTTAAGCCCTCAACTCTCAGATAGTGTGCCTTCGAGCCTTATCTCTTTTCCCTTTGAGTGCTTATTTACGCTCTCATCTCTTAGTGCGCTTTTAAATCCTATCTCTTTTCCATTTGAGTGCTTATTTAAGCTCTCATCTCTTAGTGCGCTTTTAAATCCTATCTCTTTTCCATTTGAGCTCTCATCTCCTAGATAGTACACCTTCAAGCCTTATCTTGTCATCCCTTCAAGACATCTCTGGCCAAATTCTTATGCCAGGTAAATCATATTTTTCACATTGGCAGGTCATCTATTACAAAGAGACTATTTAAAAAAAATCTTTTCATTTTTCATATGAACAGGTCGCCCATTACAATGAGATCATTTGTAAAAACCTTTGTATTCTTCATCTAGGTAGGTCACCTATGACAATTTGAACATTTCAATTTTATTTTGAAATTTACCAATAGGCAGGTTGCCTAGTACAACTATACCACTTCAAAAAAAAAATCTTTTAGTTTTTCACAAAGATCATTTTTTTCTTTACAAATCCTACCTCTTTTCTTTTGCATAATGCACTTTCTAGCCCTTATCGTGGGGTCGCGTCACGAGGTTGTTGGTGACGGCGGAGGCTTTTATCGTGCCTCCTGATGAGGTGTTGTGTTAAAAAGGTTTTTGGATTTAATCACAAAATTATGATTAATGTTCAGGAGTTACCACCTAGTATTATGGTTACTAGGAACCTATGGTCTGTGAGAGTCTGACTATGGGACTCCTTGTGCAAGGGAAAGATGCATCACCACCTAGTATTAAGGTTTTTGATATTTTGGCCAAACCCTAATGGATGATCATAAACTGGTTATAATATTCATTTTTTTTTGGATTTTTAAAACATGAGAAAGATGCAATTTTTTAATGAAAATATGCTTGGAAATTTTTTAGGATTTGGCTGTATGTATGAAAATAAAATATATTTTTTTGATTTTGGAAAAGGAATTAATTTAAAAGTTTTTAAGATTTTGTTTTTGAAAATGTTATGATTTTTTTTTGAAATATTTTGAAGAAAACCGAGTGTTTTAATACATGATTTGTATTTTATAGTGTAATTATACAACCTGATATTATGTAAAATTGGTAGAAAAATATTTGAGAGAATCACAATTTTTTTGAAATGATTTTTGAAAATTTTATATTTTTTTAAATATTATAATATATTATTATAAATAAATATATATTAAATATACATGGGCTGGGCCGACTTAACTGGCTGGGTCGAGCTCAAGAATGTTGGATTGGGCCAATATCGGCCTAACATATTTTTTCCCTTCCTTTTAGGGTTGGGCCAAGTCTGGCCCATATAGTTGAGTTGGGCCAGAAGTGGCCCGACACAACGTTCACTGCATGAACAATAACCGTGAATTATAATTCACACCTACTATTCAAGTGTGAACAGTAAGACGTGAATTATAATTGATGTATATTGTTCACTTGTGAACAGAGGTAGTGAAGAAGAAGAAGAAGAAAGAGAAGAGAAGAAAGCTACCTGGCGTGGTGGCGGTCTGGCCGTGGAGGACGACGTGCGGTGGTGGCTGAGGCTGTGGCAGAGGTGGTGGCCGGTCTTAGCCGCTAGTAGAGGAAGAAAAAGAAGTTGCAGAGGAGAGAGAGAGTTGGAGTAACCACCACATGAGGTAGTCAGACGGTTGCTTGTGGTAGAGAGGATGGTGGTCAAGCCGCCAGTGATAGTGGTGGTGGCTGAAAGCCCCAACAGAGAAGAAAGAAGAGAGAACTCGTTACAGAGAGAAAAAACTGAGGAGGAGGCTGGTTTTGTTTTTTAATTTTTGGATAGGATTTTCTTCATGCTCAGGCCATGAAATCCACCCTTATTTATAGAGGGTGGAAAAGGGTAATCTTGTCTTTATAGGCAAAAATTTCAGCCTTTGATTCGGTTGGTAAGGATCCCAACCGTTGGTTCAAAGTAAGCACCATAAACTGTAAAATCTGACAGTTCAAGGTTGTCTGAGTTGGCTAATTTAGGCCGGTGCCAGGGTCTTTTTGATGATAACATGTCTGAACGGACCATACTCGAGGATAAAGGGATGTTAGGTGACTATTTTAGTTCATATGTTGTCAATTTTGGTGGATATATGAGGCATTAAATGCACTTCATAAGTAGCCACCCGAGCAGTAGTCTCGGGCAAAATCGGGGAAGATAATGAACAGTGATCAGATGACGCGTCGTCTGGTTCTCTCTCTCTTTTTGTTTTTTTAAATGCAAAAACGGCTCCATTTTGGGTAAAATAAGGGATTTTTGTCAAACTTCAATTGAGGCCTTCAACTTTCGCATTCGTTCAATTTCACCCCTAATTAACCCTAAACCTTTGATTTAGTGCAATTTAGCCCCTGTTGAACTCAATTTGAACCTCGAATTTCAGTGCTTTTTGCACTTTGGTCCTTGGACTCGGATTTATGCAATCCAACTCCTAATTGACCATTAAACTTCTAATTTTTCAATTTCACCCCCGGTTTCAACTAATTATTCCCTAGCCTGCTTTCTCCATGTTGCTAGCCTTTATTTTATTTTTTGATTTTTATTTTTTTAAAAAGTGAATTTTAGGGAATAAACCATAATTAGGTTATGACAACCCTCATATACCAGATAGTGCGCTTTCTAGCCCTATCTTTTTTTTTTCCCCTTTGAGTGCACTTTCTAGCCTTGCATACTGGATAATGCACTTTCTAAGCCTTATCTCTCTCTTTTCATCTTTGTACCCTTATCCCGGATAGTGCGCTTCCTAACTCTATCTTCTTTTTCTTTAAGTGTGCTTTCTAGTCCTAACTTCAAACACTTTCAGAAGGATTGACCATTTCTTGATCTGATGAGTCCGTTATCTCTCATTCATTTTTCTTCATTATAAAGCTTACTATCAAAAGTCTCTTACATGACTTTATGTCGCAAACATTGTTAAGAAGAGGACAATTGTCATAATCTATTTTTGGGTTATTCTCTAAATTTTACCCCTTTTCCCTTTAAAATAAATAATAAATAATAATGGCAAGAAGATTAGTATTTTGGAAAAAAAACAAATTGGGTGAATGTCAAATATAGAGGAAGATCAAGCTACAATTTTAAATGCATTGAAAACCTAATTGTACCTTATTATACCTAAAATTAAAGAGACAATGCGGATTCAAGGTCAAATTAAAATATTATTGGATGAATTTGCATAAATATTAAGCCCAAACATGAAATTAGATTTTTAATAGGTCAATTTGATGTAATCATGGGCCAAATTAAAAGTTTAATTAAGTTTAAGAATTAACTTGGGTCAAATTAAAAGATTTAATTAAATTTAAGGACTTAATTATACTTTTATTAGGGCTTAATTCATGAAAAATTAAGTTTAGGAGCTCAATTTGGGCTTAATTGAGAATATTGAAATTTTTGAGGACCAAACTTGATTTTTATAAAGTCAATTCATTCAAATCAAGAGTAAAATCACAAGAAAATCAACATTTTAGGGTTAATTAGGGGCAAAATTAAAAAAATTTGCAGCCAATGACCTTTTTAAAAGAGGTGCTGAACTCTGGGGATTTAATTGGCTGAAATCAGGGGTGAAATTGAAGAAAATTAAAAGTTTAATGGTCAATTAGGGGTTAAATTTAAGAAATCCAAAACCAAGGACCACAATAAAAAAGACGCTGAACTTCGGGGTTGATGTTGAAGTTTGACATGGAAAAAATTACATAAAATTAAAAGTTTCAGGCCAGTTAGGGGTGTAATTAAAAAAAATAAAAAACCAAAGGACTAAATTAAACTTTGGCCAAATCCCTAAATTAAAACCTTGAAATCTAAAACGACATCGTTTTGACCAAAACGACGTGATTTTTTACCCAAAAAGTAACAAAAAAAAGAAGACAAAGGAACCAGATGAAATGTCGTATGGTTACTGTTCATCATCTTCTTCTTTTTTGTCAGAAAAGTTGCCCGGGTTGACTAGCTTTCAACTACATTTAATGTTTCATTTCTCTACCAAATTAGGCAAACCATACACCACCATGATGGCTTGACATTTGACTACATCCCAATATAGTTTTTTGTGGTTGATTGACACAACAACTACCGCAGAGATGCCTCATAGAAGCCAACTCATACTGCCTTTAACCGTCAAAATTTGACAGTTCATGATAGCCATTTTGAGTTAAAGGTTGAGGTCCTTTTAAGCTGAATCAAGGGTCAAGATTTGTCCTAAAAAAGACAAAATATCTTTCTTCCGCCCCCTATAAATATGGTGGATTCCATGCATTGAGGGAGGAGAAATCAGTGGTCAAAGTTGGGAAAAAATTAGGAGTGATCATTTTCAATTCGATTTGGTTTTTGTTAAAAAAAAGTAACCAAATCGCAATTTTTTTTTTAAAAAATCAAAACCGGTTCAAACCGACCGGTTTCGGTTCGATTTGGGTTTTTTAGGACAAAAACCTGTTCAAATCGGTTTGGCTCAATTTTTTTGGTTTGACTCTATTTTGGCTCAGTTTTTTCCAGTTTGGCTTGGTTTGTTTTCGGTTTGGGTTTAGTTTAATTCGGTTTTTTCAGTTTCAGGCTTATAAAACCGAAGCCAAACCAAACTGGTTAATTTTTTTAAAATTTTAATCGGTTTAACCGATTTTTTTCACGGTTCTATTTTTTCGATTATTTTTTTCCGGTTTTCTTGGTTTAATCGGTTTTTCGGTTTTTTTGCTCACTCTTGGAAAAAATCAGCCCCCTCCCGGGTTTTTCTCTTACCATTGCTACTCTTCCCTCTCTCTCCATTGTATTCTCAGCCACTCTAACCTCACCTATTCTGTGACCAATGATAGCCCAACCTTTTCCACCAGCTCATTTTATCACCGGTAACAGTAACAATTGCCGCCATCGCCACCACTAATTTCTTCATTTCCACTACATGCTTCTTCTCTTCTAGCAACTAACATCTCCAACCAACAACGTGTGCCATCAACCAAACCTCTACCAACATCTCCAGCCAACACCATATGCCACCAGCCGGACCTCCAACTTGCAACACTGTCATCCCAGGTAAACTCATTTATCCTTTCTCCCATACGCCCCATTTCTTCTTCTTTCCTATGTCTTGTATGCAAGACGTGAAGTAATTCACCTCCTGCATCTGCTGGCTTTTGCCAGCAATTATAAGGATGGGCTACACCCCTTCCAGCCTAGCCTGTATGGATGCACTAGGTCTAGCCCAATGTAAAACAAAGAGGAAAGGATTTTGGGCTGATAGTTGACCTAACCTAATTGAGTCATGTTGGGCCAAGTCCAGCCCAATATGTTAAATCAATAATTTATGTTTAATAGTAATATAATAATATTAAAATATTAGAAAAAATTCAAATACTCTAAAGGGGGTTTAAAAAATATTTATGGGCTCATCGCATGTTTTTCCAATTATTTTGCATAATATCAAGCTATAAACTTACATTGTAATATATAAATTTGGTATTAAAAATACCTAGTTTCCTCCGAAACTTAAAAAAAAATTCCAAAAAATTTTTTAAAAATAAGTTTTCATTTAAAAAAACAAAAAATAATTTTTTTGTTTTCGTGCATACGACCAAATCCTAAAAGTTTTCCAAGCATATTTTTATAAAAATAAAAATGCTTCTTTCTCATATTTTAAAATGTGAAATGGATATCGTGACTAGTTTATGATTATCCGTTAAGATTTAGCCAAAATACCAAAAACCCTTCACCAATTATTTTGTTAACTTTATTTTTAAAGTGTTAGGGTTTAGCTATAGAATTTAATATTTGGGGGTTTGCAATTACACAATAGAGTATACACTCAAGTATTAAAGATACAAAACAATAAATGCGATAATAAAATTCAGACCTTAGAATGGTTAGAACTTAACCCGATAAGGTAGAGACTTCCTTATAGAGGGAGATCTTCCTTAGACATTAGAAAAAAAATTATAAGATCCAGGCAAGGATAAATTTGGATTTTGACGTAAAATGTGCAATTATCCAGTTTTACGGCAACAGTCATAATTCTCAATCCGACCGTTAGATCGAGCTGAATTTTACGTTGAGTCTCTTGATATATTGTTCTACCTTGGTTAAAATTTCAGATCAATCGAAGTTCAGGAAGGCATTGCAATACGAGTTAACAAAGGTTGTACGAATTTTGTTATTTACTTCCTTTTGACTTGTGGACTTCCTATTTAGTAAGTATCCTTTTCCTACAAAGTTATGGCAGTTTGTTTTGGGAATCTCCTAGCTCTACAAGGATCTTTAATGGGCTGCAATATAGTTTCAAAGTGTGGCAAGGATTCATAAATGTTTCAAAATTCTTGTCTTACAAGGATTCCTTATTCATCCTAGCAACAATAAGGAAAGAAAGTCAGCAATTTATTCTCCTAATCAAGTACGGAAGTTGGCCATATCTTATTCTTAAAGAGGGGAGGATTATTTAATACTTTCCCTAACTTAGAAAGGAAAGTAATTAAATTAGCAATAAAGGAGGAAATTTTTTTTCTTATTTTTCAAAGTTAAACAAGAAAATCCAAGTTAATCAAGGACATCACAGGGGGAGGCAACCTAAATTTTCCAAATCAGATTTCTTCTATTTTATTTGGGACTTCTTAAGGGTTGAAAATCTGATTCTAGCATATCTAGGATGATAATTTTTGGATTTTTATTATTTTCTTCTTAGTCTTTGGGTTATTATTACTTATTGGGTCAATTGTAAGTGGGCTTCATATAAGTCCACCAAAGGGGGGTTCATTAGGGTTTCTTTAAGTCTAAAGTAGGTATAAATAAAGGAATAACCAAACATGTAAACGTATGCAATTCATATTAATAAAACTTCTTGTTTGCTGCACTTTATGTGTGTGTATGTGTGTTGATGAGATAATCTCCCTTCCATGGTTCTGTAAAAAACTGAAAAATGTCTTATTAAAGAACAACTGTTTTCGTGGAGTCATCCTTTTATTTCTCATTCATGAATCAATATTCGTTGGGTGGGGGTTTTTGTTTCCAATAGCGTTGGTGCCTAGGTACAAGTTATCTTTGTATCACACTCCTATCAAACCTGATTTACTTGGCTTTCCGGAAATTGGTGTCTTTACGTGTGGGTTGCGTGACCACGTGATCACGAGGTTCGCATAAAAAAACCAATGAATAGAAACACAACCTACAAAAACAATCAAACAACAATGCAACTTATCTTAGGTAGGGTGCACTTAGGGTGATACGTCTTCCCTTTGCATAACCAATCCCTTACCCAGACTCTCGTGGATCATAGTTTTCCTAGTAACCATAATACTAAGTGGTGAATCTTGAACTTCATAATCATAATTTTATGATTAAACTCAAAACTCTATTTTCAACACACACTCAGGAAGTAAACCTATCATTCGACGTTGTGCGAGTCACAACAAAAACATTACTTCAAAAATCAATTATTTCAAATTTGTTTTTGCTTTCCTAGAAAATTCAAAGACTAGGAATTTAAATTTGATCAAAGGATACTCCATTCATACTTACCACATCAATGCATTGATTTGAGGAAAGCAAGCATATCTCGTGCATCTTTTACAAGATGTTTTTTTTACAATTACAAAATCCTATTTTACAAAAAAAAAACAAGAATTTCAGAATTTCAAAGCGAGATAAAAAAAAAATTGTTTTGATTTACCAAATGCCTTTTGGAAGAGAAAACAACATGTTATCGATCTTTCTTATCATAATAGTTGTAATGAAAAGCAAATTCCTACATAGCAAGATGTATTCAAATGAATGTTGAATTAGAACAACATTATCGACTCGAAATCAAAGATTTAGAATCTAAAAATCTTATACAAAAGTCTAGATTACCTTGGTTATGTGCAACCTTTTATATGAACAAAAATTCTAAGATTGAACAAGGAACATAAAGGCTTGTCATAAATTATAAAACTTTGAATAAAACTTTGAAATGGATTAGATGTCCATTTCCAAACAAAAAAGATTTGTTAAAAAACTACATTTTGCATTCATAATTTTAAAGTTTGATGTGAAGTTAGGATTTTGGCAAATTCAAATTCATTCAAAAGATCGTTACAAAACTACATTTACAGTTCTATTTGGTCAACATGAATGGAATGTCATGAAATTTCGATTAAAAAATGCTCATTTTAAATTTCAAAGAATCATGAATGATATTTTCAATTCATATTCAAAATTGTGAATAATATACATTGATAATGTTCTTATATTTTCAAATTCAATAGAACAACATTTCAAACATTTACAAACACTCTTTATGTCGCAAAGAAAAATAGATTAGTTGTTTTAAAAATAAATATTTCTCTTTTCCAAACTCTTATTCATTTTCTTGGTCATTATATCTCCCAAGTAACCATTACACCTATTAAGAGATCCCTTACATTTGCTAATAAATTTTCTGACAAAATTCTAGATAAAACCCAACTATAAAAGTCTTTAGGAAGTCTTAGTTATGTTTTAGATTTTTACCATAATATGAGCAGAATAGCGAAACTCTTATATGATAGGTTAAGAAAGAACCATGTTTCATGCTCTAATGAACATACTAGGATTATTCGACAGATTAAAAAACAAGTCCAATAAATTCTTGCTTATATATTGCTAATCCTTTAGCTCTTAAAATAGTTGAGACAGATGTTTTTGAGTTGGGGAACGAGGTTATTCTTAAACAAGTATAAAATAACAAAAAATAAATTCTTCAATTTACATCTACACATTGGAATGATTATTAAAAAAATTATTTTACTATCGAAAAAAGAAATTCTTTCCATTGTATTATGCATTACAAAATTTCAAAGTGATTTATTAAATCAAAATTTTCTTTTACGTATTGATTGCAAATCCGCTAAAGAAATTTTACAGAAAAATGTTCAAAGTATTGCTTCAGAATAGATTTTTACCCGATGGCAAGTTATATCAAGTACCTTTAATTTTGATATAGAATATATAAAAGTAGATACAAGTTCAATTCTTGATTTCTTAACTAAAGTCCTCCAAAACAGATCCTGATGCCTTCCAAATCCAGAGATAAAAGGCAAAGTCCCATAGATAAAAGCTAAATCTCCATAATCTCAAAATTCACAAAACCCTACAAAACTTTTTACCTCAACCATTTCTTCTACAAAACCAATCAAATCCTGGTATGAAACAGTAATTGAAGAAGAGGAAGCAACACGCTCTTCACAAGTACAAAATTGAATAGAATCCCTATCCAATTCACCAGAAATACTTTTGGCTTTACAAACTATCAGCCAGAAGTCCTCACAAGAAAATAAGTCTTCGTAGATTGGTAAATCCTTCAAACCAATTTTCAAAATAGAAGTAGGTTCTTCCTCACAAAAACCCTATCTTTTTTGAATCCAAATTCTCCATTTGAACTATCTCAAAAGCTTTCAAAAGAAAAATCTGATTAGATTGAGAAACTAAAATTTTAAAATATTTTAGCTATTGAAAATGAATTTTTCTATTTTGACCCTTCCATTGCAACTACAAAAGTCTTCCCTCCAGACTAGTGTTTCAAACCTTAGGATTTATCAAACTCTAGTCTTACTATATGATAATACTTGAGATAATAGGTTTTGCCAATTTCAAGCATTTCAAACTTCAACAAAACCATTCAATACGCCTACTCCACCTATATCATTTAAAATATCATTCATCCTTTTGATTGGAAACAACCCTTTCACCAAGCAATCCAATTTCCAATTAGTTACCATGTCAAACTTAGTAATTTCATTGTCCATTTTTATTCTTATCCAGATTATCAACAGGTGTGGTTCAATAGCTTTTTTCCTCCAAAACTCTAAGGGTAGCCTTTCTTGGCTATTTTATCTTAATAATTCCATCAAGACTTCAAATTTACCCAACTGTTTTCTTCAATTGTGGGATTACTTTAGTTGTATTTATAAAATAATAAAACATCTTAGTTGAAATCGATTACATTTACTTCAAACAAAATTTTAAACCCTTCAAAACTGAGAAAAAATTCCCACCAATTCTCTCTTTCTGTTCCAAATTTTTTTTATCCTTTAGGTCTATTAATGGTATTTTGACTACAATACCTAGCATGTATATCTTATCCTCATCAGAAGGTACAAAGTAAAATAGCAGGATTGCTTTGCAGTAGAAACCAAAAGCTCCAAACATGTTGTCATAGAATGGTTAAAGCAACACCAAATAACTTAGATTATAGACTCAAATCCTTAGTCCAAATTCCTAGCATATAAATCTCATGCTTCTTCTTTTCTTGCCTCAACAAAATATGAAGAAGAATATTTCAAAATCATGAAGCAATTCCTACAAAAGCACCAATGACAATAATCCCTCTCCATCTTCATCATCCTCGGGTTCTATCATCAGCCTAACATATGACAATAAAGATGATTGTTATGGTATCCTCTCTCATATACAAAAATCATAAGAAGTCTCTACCTCTGTAAAAAAAAAATTAATTTAATAGGCCCAAGAATATTGTGGCCCATTTTATTTCTTAGTTAAGATCCTCCAAACCATCAGGCTCATCTTCTCTTGTCGGCACAAATGGTTAAAACAGCTAGCTACCAGTTCAACTTTTCAAAAAGTTGATCCTCTACTTGTATAAACAACAAACAACTTTCGATGGTAATTGAAAGACAACTTTTTAAAAAGCAAATAATTTGCTTTACAAATTTTTTAAAAAAGACAATCTTGTTCTACTCTATATAAAGAGACTTCTCCCAAGCTTTGAAGGAAGAACTTTATAGAAGAGTTTCTTTGCAGAAGGCATCAAACACTTATGCTTTTGTAACATATTCAAATTTCCTTGTAACCTTCTATATTAACATCTCTTATCCTATAAAATTATTGGATCTTAACCTCTAAGATTAATATCTCATATACTAGTTTCAATTCAAATTCAAGTAAGGTTCATACTTATTGGATCTGAACCTCTAAGATTAATATCTCATATACTAGTTTCAATTCAAATTCAAGTAAGATTCCTTTAAATCTTACTTTTAATATATATCATGTTTAAATTTCTACATTTAAATTTCTGTAAACTTAAGTACGTTCTATATTTGTTAAAGGATCTTGTCATTATTATACATGCCTCTTTATTCACATTAAAAATTTGTATGTTTTACATTCTGTTTTAAAATCAAGTATATTGGCTCGAAACCTTTAACCAAATATTAAGATCATTCTTAGGTATAACAACGTCATATACTTGTTTATTGTGTTTTATATTCTATTTTAAAATCAAATATATTGGTTGGAAACATGTAACTAGATCTTAATATCATTCTCAAATAACAACACGTACTTGTTTATTTATTTTGATTATATATATATAACCCTTTTCTCGGAAATATTTATATAATCATAAGCAGTATTTATTCAATACATTGAGAACAATTAAGCAAATACAAAGATAAAAGGATCAATCCCATATCTATAACTATTGATTAAAGAGCTCTTACTCCAGCAAGTCCCACTCTAAATGCGTCTTCTATACATCCAATGATAAAACTCGGCGCAACATTTGACTATTATGTATATACATACACACTTCATTCCACTAACAACCTTTTTATCTAAATTAAGGATTATATTCAGTTTTATCCATACTTTTGGTGTTTAAATATGATATATGAAACACTTTTTCATTTTTATTTCTTTTATTCAATTACTTTCTTTTCTGAATCAACTTAGCCCATTAAATGCCAAATAAATCAAATTCCAAACTTTTCATTATTCAATATGTATACATATGTACTTAATTATTTTAATTACACATTTAGTGAAATATATCAAAATAACAAAATACATCACAAACATTTTTAGCATCGTTAAACATTAAGCATCATGTAATTATGCTTCTTTTAAAAAACCTTTAATTTTTTTTCCTCATTGTTGACACTAACATTTAGGTTACATGTTTATGACATATTCTTCCTCCAATTAATTATTCATTCAATCATCAGATCCCTTAAGTAAATCATAACTTTATACAAATGGACATTTTTCATTCAGTTATTTCTTATAAACCTTAAAATTAAAAAATTTAGGCCTTTTTGAATTTGTAAGTGTAAATCACCAAGTTAACCATTTTCTTGTTATTTTCATAATCAAATTTCACCTAAGAGATAAAAATTTCCACATTCCATATAATATGAACATAACCTCTCTAAAATTCAAGAAATTAAATTTTCTAATTTCTATGAGATTAACCCAAATAAAGCATAATTGACTTCTATTTCCTACTAGTTAATCCTTAATTCATGCTATAACATTATAAATATATTAATTACTAAATCTCTAAAATTAACATAAACCCTAACTTTCTTAAAATTGACATTTTCTTATTTTTAGCACAAATAAGAGAAAGAACACAATTAAACCATATAAAAACACATTACTAGTGAGTTTCAATCCAACCTTTCAAGCCCTTTATGCTTCTTTTTAGAATTTCACTCTTTCCTCTTTAATTGAGCCATCTTTCTTTCTCTAGTTCTTCCACCCAAACTCTCATTAACTAAGGCTTTATCTTAAGTAAACCTTACTAATCAAACACTTGCAAGGAAAAGAAGGGAGGAGAAGCAATTTTTCAAATTTTTCTTCCCGCTAGAATTTAGAATTTAAAAGAGAAGGGGGGAGAAACTTTTCTCTTATTTATAGTTTTGCCACTCCATATAATATCTATAAGTTAATTCATTTTTCTTGTACAATTATTTCCTTTATTCCCTTGGAAGTTGCACACTAATATTTGAGGAAATTTTACCTCAATAAAGTATTTTTTTATTTTTATTTATTTATTTATTTATTTATCCCGGGTAAAGCTTTACGCAAATTATCACGGGGCTTATATGATTACCTGACCATCAATTTTGTTCATGTGAAAATTTATTTATTTTTATTTTGTTCAGGATTTAATGCTAAATTACTAAGGACTTTCACCTCAAATCATAAAAAAATTCCTTTAAATTCATTATTCTCTGGTCCCGGATTTACACTATTTAACATTGGTTTAAGATTTTTGGTCGGAGGTTTATATAATTACTCCTTGAACCACCTAGATAAAAGATTCATGATTTTCATACACACATACTATTTTCTTATGGAACATTCTTTTAATACCAAAACAAGAACAATTTGTTTTTAGAATTTAATGCTTTTCAACATATTTGTCACTCTTTTTATGTAAAGTTATTAATTTAAATATGTGAGGGTCCCAAATCTACCCAAAGGGGACTTTTTATAGGATTCAGGATTCTTTTATCAAGATATTATCTTCTTTTATTATGAAGAGTGGATTTAATTGAATGAACATTTGATTATCCCATAATCTAACCACTAAAAAACTATAGTCCTAAACATCTTGGATTTTAGAATATCATCAAACTCATTTTAATATTTTAATTAATTACTTAATCAAATAAATATTTATGATAAGTATATAATATGAATTTGTAGTTAGATTCTTTTAAAGATTTTTAAAATCACTTAAAAAGAAATAAAGAATATTGTTATTCAATCAATAAATTAAAATCTCATAAAGATCAAATAATAAGATTTAGCATTAAGTTGGAAGTTGCACACTGAAATGATTGATTCATGAGCTTAATGAAAATATTAATCATAATCATCTATTCATTTAGTTTAAAAGTGGAGGGAGGAGGAATTTTATGTTATTCAAGCTAACCAATCATTATAGCATCATGATATAAATTGATATAAGAAGAAGAAAGAAATAAGAGAAAAGAATTTTTTTTTTTTATGATACTGAAAGTGATTTTCTCTTTCTATTTTTTATGTCTATCTCTCTTAATGCTATAAATATTAGTAAGTATATTTTAAACACTATATAATTTTTTGAGAAAGGGGAGAGGTTGATTGAATAAGAATCTATCTATAAAATAGCTAGACAAATATCAGGAAAATTCACTCTATTTGAAAGATGCAAATTTATCATTTTCTCCATAAAATATTCGTGTAATCTACGTAAAAAGCAAGATATTGGTTTTATATATATATATATATATATATATATATATATATATATATATATATATATTCTAAAATGAAAGGGTGAGAGAGAGAAGGGTGAGAGAGAGAATTATAACTCATAGTGTACAGAATAATTTATTTTTCTAAAATGTTTATTTTGATGGTAACTGATTTGTTTTCAGTGGCATTTAGATAATAAAAAGTTTCTAAGAAACAAATTTGTGAGCATAATTTTCTAGTCCAATTAGTAAAAACTAGGAATTGGTTTACGCTTCATTACAATCGGATAGAAAAAATTTAAATGATTTTTTAAAAATTATTTTTTAACGAATTGCTAATATAATTTTTTATTTGAATGTAAAATTTTGATTATGAACTCAAAATTTAATGTGTATAAAGTAAAATTTTTAAATATCCAAACAATGATATTTTTGACCGATTCGGGTCCACTTAAGTTAACATATCTAACTCGTGACTAGAATCATGGACCCAACAGGACTTAATAACATTATTTTTTGAAATAGTTTTTATTTAATTATATAAAAATAAAAATATATGCTATTAGAAAAGTAACTAGATAGAATTATAAAATATCAATGATGGTTTGTAAAAAAATGTTATAGTCTTATTAAAAAACAAAGTAAAAATTGAATTATCCTTAATAAAATAATATCTAAAATATATATTTAACTAATTTAAAAAAATTTAAAAATTATTTTAAAAAAATAAATTAAATTAAATTAAATTAAAACAAGCTAGGCTCACACTTCTGGAATTAATAAAAAAAACTCTCAAGCCCGCGCCTACTTTTTATTTTTATTTTTGCCTCTTGTTATTAGCTTTTTTTTTTAATAAAGTGAGCGACAGGTCATTTGCAGCGACAAATAATCTATCGCATGTTAGGTTGTTGGCTGGAATCCCACAACCATTATGGTGGTTGAAGGAAAATTTATTTTTCTACTAGTTTTTACCTGTAAAAAGAACTCAAAATCCTATATAAACCACCCAATGACCCAAAAACATCCCAAAATCACAAAACACAAACATAAAAATTAGTCAAAAAAATCAAAATTGAACCTGGTATACCTTTTCTGCCATGCATAAAGGAAAAACTCATCTTCATTAAACTCCTTTGAAAATAGGAACCTATTAATACAAATATTCTCCTTTTAGTAGTCGAATTGTGGGAAAACAATAAGTTTATCAGTTTCTCTTTTTTTTTCTAACTCGAAATGAATAAAATACATTTTTGAACCAAAATAAAAAAATTTAAAACTTTGAAATTAATCATTTATTTTATTTTTTTATATTTTATATTGTGGTTTTCTCACTTTAAATTCTGTTTTTCTAAATCAATTGTAAACTTTATCTCGTGGAATTAGGTTCAAGAAGTATCAAATAAAAAAAAAGTTGAAAATAAAAAAACAGATGAAAATGAAAAAAATAAAAATAAAGGGAAGGTGCTTTAATATGAAATACCATAACCTTTATGCATGATGTTCGCATGTCGTCTGTTTGGTGTGGGCCTATAGACCATCCAGACAGACCCATGAAAATGCCGTCCATGAATTCCTCATCTAGAATTATAACGACAGGAACCCTTCTGGTGGGACCTGCTCTTATCTGTTTGATTTTAGTTCTTTGTATTTTCCTACACCTTTGACGTGAGAACAAATTTTCAACGCTGGAAGTTTGACCTTTCTTAATCCAACCTGTCAATGCTTTGATTTTAATTGCAGAGTCAGCAGGTTTCCCACGAGTTCCCTGCTGGCGGTTTCCTTCTGAAAGCGTGTCGTTGATATTATGATAAATGATATTTTTAAAATATTTTTTTATTTTTAATATTAATATATTAAAATTATAAAAATATATTAAAAAATAATTTAATGTTTTTTTTTAAAGAAATTCAAATATACTTCTAAAACACATTCAAAGACTAATTTAATGCTAAGGTCAAACAGATTGTAGGAATATGCTAATGTCAAAGACTTCTAGAACATTGATGACTATTTCCAACAACTGAATCAATAAATGACACGAAGCGTAAACGTCTTAGGATCTTTCCTTTCCTCCTAATCTTGAAAGGAATCTGCGATGGGGGTAAACAAAAAAATTAAAAAATTAATTAAATTGAGAAAATTAAAAAAATAATTGAAAAAATCAAATCGTGAAAAAAAAATCTATTAAAATTTGAAAAAAACCGAATCTAAACAAAAAGAACCCGAGCCAAACAGGAAAAAACTGAGCCAAAATCAAGTCAAACTGAAAAAACCAAACTAAACCGGTTGGAACCGGTTTTGCCTAAAAAACCGAATCAAAACCGGTCTTTGAACCAGTTTTGGTTTTTTTAAAAAAAATTAGTCTAGTTACTTTTTTATATAAAAATCAAATCAAACTGAAAATAATCATTCCTAGTTTGCGAGACTTTGAGAATCTACAAAAATAATTGGTGGCCTTCCATTGAAAAATAAATAAATTAGATACACAAAATGAATTTATTATTTAAAAAATAAAAAAAATTAAAATCTACCATATGAATAAAACATGAACTCCAAAGAATTTATAGTGCAAAATATTCTTTTTAAGTCATGATTAGATTACATTCTCATAACACCTTCTACTAATGAACTTGAATGCACTTCTCAAATATTTTGATAACTCAAGAAATATTTTGATATAAAAACTACTTATCTAATCTCTGGACTGGACTCAAATGTACACAATAAAAGTGGAAAAAGGGACTTTGAATGTCATTTTTATACATTGGAAAGTTTTAAAAAATTAATAAATATATATAGTTTTATTTATTTTAATATAAATAGGAATAATTTTCATAATGGGTTGATGAATCTATTACATAAAACAAAACAAAGAACATAATTCCAGATTTATACTGGGTGAGTTGTGTATTCAATATCGTACAAGAAAACTTTTAAAAGTTTGTTTGCTACTATAGTAGCTTATATTTTTTACAGAGAAAAAAATAACTTGGTTATTAAAAAAAAAATTAAAAGCATTTCACATTTTTTTTTTGTAAAAACTAAAATAACCTATTTTTTACCCATGAAAACATGTTTATTTTTATTTATTTTACATATAAAAATTTATCTCACAATAATTTTAACTAAATATATTTTTAATAACCACAACTAATAATATTTTTAAAATATATATATATATATATTTTTAAATTATAAACACAAGAAGCTATCTTGATATTAATTACACACAAAGAGTATGTTTGGCAGTATAGTAACGGTTGCTTTTCAAATAATTTTTCATACTAAAATAAATGTAAATGATGTTTTTTTTATTTTTTTTAATTTTTTTTAATATTAACACATAAAAACAATTTAAAATATACAAATTATATTAAATTCAAAAAAATATTAACTTGCTAAAAACATAATTTACACCGCTTTTCCAAAAGAGTTTCTAATTCCTCGAATCCAAACTTAAACTTACGAGAGTGGGTACACGGCAGCGACCTCTGTTCTGTGTTTCAGTGCCAAAGCCACGAACAGTAGGCCGCGTGTATCTGTCATCCGTGACATAACCAACCACGTCACTTGAAAAAAAGCCCCTTCTTTGTCACCAAAACAACCCTCCAAAATATCCCCAGGTGCCATAATTGCTTTCAAAGCCCGCGTGTACTAAGTGTTCCAGCTGGTTTGCCATGTCACCACCCCCATCTTATATGTACTCCTCCGCTCTCTTTCTTTCTCCAAAAACAAAAAAAAAAACACAAACTTGCAGCAGAGCAGAAGACCAAACCAGGAGAAAACATTTGACCCCGCGAAGAGAAGTACGAAGCAATTTCAAGAATGCAAAGACCCTCGAAGAGATCCAAAATAGGCGAAGCTCCGGCAGCGACCCTCTTCTCACAGCCGGGAATTTCACCGATGAGATTGACCCAAGATCAGGAGTCGGCTGTAATGGTTGCTGCTCTCAGGAACGTAGTTTCTGGCACCAGCTCAACTGATTTTTCAAGGGAGTTAAATAGTCTTAATGTGCCGATCACCACTTCATATTCACAATTTGGAAGTAGAAGCAGTAACGGGAATGGTTTTTGCATCTCGATATGGCCTCCATCGTCGGATCTTGACACGTGTGCTGTTTGCAAAATCAAAGGCTGTTTAGGATGCAACTTTTTCCCGCCAGATCAAGAAGATAAAAAAGACGACAAGAAAGGGAAAAGAAAGAGAGTAAAGAAAAATTACAGAGGTGTAAGGCAACGGCCATGGGGGAAATGGGCGGCAGAAATAAGAGATCCGCGGCGGGCTGCAAGGGTTTGGTTAGGGACGTTTAGCACAGCGGAGGAAGCGGCAAGGGCCTATGACAAGGCCGCCATTGATTTTAGAGGGCCAAGAGCTAAACTCAATTTTCCATTCCCTGACAGTGGTATTTCTAGTTTCGAAGAGAGTAAAGAAAAGCAAGAAAAACAAGCAAAGCAGCAAGAAATAAGCGAGAAGAGAAGTGGATTTGAAGCGGAAATGGGGAAAGAGAGTGAGTTCTGGGATAAGATTGGGGATGATGAGATACATGAACGGATGATGATGATGTTGGATTTTAGCAATGGGGATTCTTCAGATTCTACTGGCACTGCAAGTGCTGCTACTATCGGGATTTGATTACTTTTTCCTAGTTTCTTGATTTTAATTTTAGTTTCCTAAGAATGGTAATTGTAAGAATATTCTTTTTGTTCTTTTGTTTTTTCAAGAAAGAATCCTCAAGTAGCTGGTCACAGAGCGTTAACTTGTACAACTCTCACCATACAATTTATGAAGTATTGTACTAATTTCTTGCTCTTAGCAGCACAGAGAATTGATGAGACAAACAGTTCTTCTGTAGACACGAGTCCCTCTGTTCTTATATCCTGTTCTCCCTCTGCGAAAATCTAGAAGGCAACGGGGACCCACGTCAGGTATAAATTAACAGTAAATCTCACGCGATGAAAAAGGCGACCGTGGCCCTGTGGGTTCCACCCAGCTGAAGCGATAATATCATAGTTCTGCTTGTACAAGCATCAACTAAACTACATATCATCACGTGGGTTTTCTCAGTGGACGAGAAATCAATTTTAAACCATGTTGAACATGCCCTTATATATCATCACGTGTGAATATGAAGTAAAAAATAAGAAATAAAAGATGAGCAAACTGAAAAGAAAAGAAAGATAGTGGCGAGGATAAGAATATGCACAGCGTAAGGGGGAGATTAAATTTAAGTTTTTTTAAATGGTTGATATGGTGGGAATTACTCGGTTTACACTGAGACTTCGTCTGTGGACGCACTAGGGTCCTGCCAATAAATAATTTAGTTCTCATATAAGCACGTGGTTAAAATGGTAAGTGAACAGCACTGTGGGTCCAGAGGGGTGATTGTCCTTGTGTAAACGAATAACTGTCAAAGCGTGCAGATTCTATAATTGTCAAAACGTGCAGATTCTTTATATTTGATATTGTAGTTGCTTACGTGGTTATGGTTTTAAAAAATTAGTTTAATAAAAATATTTTTTGTGAGGTTTATTTTAAAATTTAATGTGTTTAATTAAAACCACGGTTAAAAAAAAACAATTTTTTATATTTGATTAATATGTTTTTTATATGAGATTTAATTGTAAAATTACCTAAAAGAACATACATCTATATTTATATACAAAGCCTTTCATTATCTGGGCTTTTCTTGTCTACATTTCTTTTTCGCCATGGCTCCTACAGCTTCGATGCTCTTACTTCCCTACCATAATAAATCTTCATCTCCACCATCTCCTCTATCTTCAACACCCTCACCTACTTTTTTTTATGGGGCTAAGTTCTCTGTAATGACATGGGTTTGGCAAGACAAACCAATCTTCAAAAGAAGATCTCGGGGCAAAGAGTCTTTCATGGCTGGTCCTTCCTCGCCCGCTAATGATTCTGACAAGGTAAAGAGGTTTGAAGAAGCGCTTGAATGTAGCTTTTGGTTCTAGCATGGCTTTATGGTTTTGCGGTCATTCCATTTTCTTTTTTATTTTCAATAATTGTAAAAACTCTGGTTTGGGGTGGTTGTGAGGCAAAAGGGTCCAGTATTTGTACATGTAATGCTAGGCATCATGTGATGAAAACTGCTTGTATATATATTTGCAATGGCTTTGGATGGATTTTACTTTGATCAAAAAGAGGGGAAGGGCATAGAGTAGTTAGCTCGAGCAAGGAAAGTTTTTTGTTACAAGCAAAAAAGTATCAGTGAAAGGAGAGCACGGAGTGAAAAGCAGGTGTGAATTGCTTTTCACAAACTAAGATCCAACCTCAGTTTTTAAGTAAGGTCCATGTCAAATAAAAGTGTAATTCGAGATTACCAAACATCTCAGTCCTACTTTTATTGTCAATGACAGCCGCAGCCGCAGTGCCAAACAAGCACATTATTACAATGATGTACCTGAGGCGTACACGTGCACAGAGAACCGGTCCATCTTCATCACCACGTGTTACAAATAGCTTGTATGACTTGCTTGCCCGCACATGCTGATATCAAGTGAATATTTTTCGTAATGGTGAATTACGGAGAAAGCGTTGGTTACCATAATGAGATAAAAATAATAGATACAGAAACATTAATTTCGTCTAATATATTACTTTTAGATATAATTTTATCTTCATTTTCTTTATATCTTTATCTCTACTAAAAAAAAAAATATATTTCTTTCTACAATAGACATGGCTTAAATAAACTAGACATGATAGTATATGAAATGTCTGTACTTTATAAAATTTTCTTATTTTAGTATATTTGTTTTTAGCATGGTACTTGCTGTCCTCGTAAAATTCTATCAATTAAAAGAATACATGGTACGCACTCTCTCTCATGTGAGTCGAAGTTAGTATTATTTTATTATTTTATTTCTTTTAAGGATAACGACATGACATGTACTCTTACTTTGTAATTTTTCTATATGTGTGCATGTATTCTTTTATGTTTTAAAAAATTAATCAACTAAGTACCTTAATTAGTTTTTGTTAAGTAATTTTTTTTTATCAAATGGGCTTAAGTATTAGAAATTAACAAACATAAAAGAAAAATCCTCGAGTAATTTTGCATAATTTCTATGTCATATCCTAATATAACTCAAGGACAATTTTGAAATGAAAAATATAATTTTATCTATCAATTTAAATAGAAAAATATTAAAAAAATATATTGAATAATTAGATACTACATAATGATATAATAAAAACATTTAGAAATGTAGAAAGAGAAAACTTGTCCAATTATATAAAAATATATAATCCTACTTGTATTGAAGACAACAAACATATTTGATAATTATAGCAAAAAATTATAAAAACACTTGATCGATCAAAATTTACAAGTACAAGTATTCAAATAGAAAAAAAATCATAAATATAATTTTTCTTAAAAAAAGAAAATAATATTAACTTGGACTCACTTAACAAAGAATTAAATGCTCTCTCTCTCTCTCTCTCTCTCTCTCTCTCTCTCTCTCTCTCTCTCTCTCTCTCTCTCTCTCTCTCTATATATATATATATATATATATATTCTAATAATAAAATTATTTATTAAATTTTTATAAATAGAAGTAATTAAATAAAAGAAAAATCAATGAAGATACTCAAGTGAAAAAAAACCATAAACTACGTACACTCCATGTATTGATAATGTCCCAAGAAAAATCCAAGTAATTTAAGAGCAACGTTTATATATTGGATAATTTGTTAATCTCTTAACTCTAATAATTTAATTCATTCTTTCTAGTTTGGGTTGTTGGTGCTTGGTAATTCAATGTGGTCGAAGATTGGTATATGTAAAATGTCTCATTTGATAAATCTTGGGACTCTCAAATGTTTAAGTAAATATTTTGTTTAGAGAGAGTGCAATTATATTTTAGAGAGAGATGTTCTGAAAATATATATGCAGTAGAGATTGTGAACATGAAGTTTGAAGGATCTATGATTATTTATAGCCTATGAGTCTAGTTTTTTTTTGTAAAGAGAAGGCATTAGAATGTAATTTTACCTTGACAGTATTAATGAAAGATCAATATCCTTTACACAAACATTAATGAGAGATAAATATCTCGCATA